>NC_079172.1:42218470-42328470 GCF_947568905.1 Ostrea edulis
TAATAGGTACAGTACCCGCAACGTTATTCTTGACATTCCTATCGTGCTCTATCGTGCGTGTATCCTATCGTATCGTGCGTGTATCCTATCCTATCGTGTATCAGGTTTTCCGTTTTCTATCGTGTTTTGCGTTTATCAGGTCTATCGTGTATCGTGTTTTGCGTGTATCAGGTTTTCCGTTTATCGTGAAAATCGTTTATCGTGTAGCTTCGGAAACTATCGGGATCGTATATAAAATCTAATGAAAAAGTACGATACTTTCCGAAACCTTTATTCGTTTTGTTAAAGAAGCTATTTTTAGGAATCGAGGAAAGACGGTATATTTGAAGGAGAACATAAAGTTGTCGATTTTAAGGCAGAAGAAGAGCTATTTGTCTGTCCAGAGAGAGAGTGAAAATTTATCACAATTTAATTCTAAGTAGTCTGGAAAGTAGGACAGTAAACCGAGCACAGTAAATCTGAAAGCTCCTTCTGAAGTTCATAAACATTTGTTTGTCTAGAAACAGTTATTTGTAATTAACACTAACAGAAAAATAGGGAGTTCCGATTTGAAAGGAAAAATCAGTAAATTACATTGTTTATCACATACATGTATATTTTAATAATGGTTCTTTTTCTTCCGATTTTTTTTTTCCACGTGTATGCTACTTACATAGCAACTGCTGAACTTGTGCGCTCCTTATATCTGATTTTGTGTATCACCTAACATACTCAGGGACATTGTATTTCACACATTTAGAAGATTAAGTTTTAAAAGGGTGCAAGGGTGTTGCATCCCCCAAAATTCTGCTCAACTGGGCACGATTCCGCTGTCATCGTTGTTTTTTTTATATATATACCTTGTACATGTACACATGTACCAATACTCGTACGTGTAGATACTGGAAATTTATGTTGGTTTTGATGATTATTTGATTTTTTTTTACACACTAAGCGTTTCAAAATTGCGAATTTAAAACAAGCCGAGTTTTGTTTATGTTTTTTAAACAGTATATTTATGTTTTGTTAACAAAATATCAATTCAAATAAATATGTTCCAATTACTTATGACTATCAATTATCAATCATAGTGTAAAAATATCTAACAGGTGTAGTGCGGTTGATTTTTTTTTAAAGCGGTCGTTATGAAAATAACTTGAGATGTTGAATGAGCCGTGAACTTAGAGCTTGATGCAAAATAACCCCCTCCTCGCTACACGCACAATATTACTTGGTTTTATTTCATACTCAAGGTAATATACATTAGCATAAGAGAGCTACTGAAGCATGATATCACTACATTATATTACATTTAGTTAATTCCCTGTATAATCTATATATTAAACATTAGGTGACAATATAAGTTTTAGAATCATTGGCTGATAAAATTCATATAGATATCAAATAATGAATTCAATGCCGTATATATTTTATTTTATTTTTTAATTTTAGCTGTGATGGCATTAAAAAAAACAAAAAAAACGTACGACCGTGGATTAAAGAAATTATATGGTACAAAACCGATCAATGTTTTAAACAAATGTTACCGCGACGGGGACAGGTAGCTGATAGTCATCCCGCGATGAGAACGCGGTTTTCCTGAGTTACCTATAGATTACCGCGTTAGATTTTTTCCCATTGCGAGAACGCGGGAAACAAGAAATCCGCTTTGTCCGTAATGTAGGTATATAATGAACATTGAAATCCTTCAATATTATTATCAACATAATGTAAACATAATGTAATTATGTTGTAGGTATCAAAATTTCGTTCCGTCTAAACCGTTTCTAAATTTACAACATTTCTACCAGGTTTTCCGTTTATCGTGAAGATCGTTTATCGTGTTTTGTGTTTATCAGGTCTATCGTGAAGATCGTTTATCAGGTTTTGCGTTTATCAGGTTTATCGTGTATCCTATCGTATCGTGCGTGTATCCTATCGTATCGTGCGTGTATCCTATCCTATCGTGCGTGTATCGTGTTCTATCGTTTATCATGTCAAGAATAACGTTGCGGGTACTGTATAAATTACCTCTTTCCTGAGTGTAAAAATATGGTATGCCTATAATTTTGACCTTGAGATCAAAGGTCAAGGTCATAAAGAGGTCATGAATATACATGACACATAGTCTCATGGTGATACACCCATGTCTTATGGTATGACTATGTCAAAACCCTATAATCAATTTTGACCTTGAGGTCAAAGTTCAAGGTCATATAGAGGTCATGAAGATACCCGACACATCGTCTCATGGTGATAGACTCATGTGTCAAATATGGTATGCCTATATCAAAGAACAAAGAAATCATGGCCCTGACACGAATCCACTGTAAAAACCTTTAATTTTGACCTTGAGGTCAACGTCACGTAGAGGTCATGAAAATACCCGACACATAGTCTCATGGTGATACACTCATGTGTCAAATATGGTATGCCTATGTCGAAGAACAAAGAAGTTATGGCCCGGATACAAATCCATTGTAAAAAACCTTTAATTTTGACCTTGAAGTCAAGGTCATATAGAGATCATGAAGGTACTCGACACATCGTCTCATAGTGATCCACCTGTGTGCCAAATATGGTATGCCTATCTCAAAAAACAACGAAGTTATGGCTCGGACATGAATCTGCACAGACAGACAGTGATTCCTATATACCCCCCTGAACTTCATTCGCGGGGGTATAAAAAATAATTCAATCCCCCCCCCTCCCCAAGGAAGCAGTCACATGATGTTTGCTGAATATACTTCTAACAAGATATATTCCATGGATATATCTTGTACTGAAGGGAAATAATCAAATACTGTTACAAAATTACTTACAGACTGAACTGCGTCTTCAAACAGGATCTCTGTCACCTGTTGCCGTAGCAACTCCAGGGGCTCCTATGCATTTGAAAAATAAAAATATTGGAAAAACATAAAGATTTTTCAAATGTATCACAATAACTAAAGAAATAGATCTGTTGTACATATATTTCACAATCAATATTCTCTTACCTGAAATTTTTCTCCCATCATCTTATGAACCAGTGCCTCCTCCTCATTCACTGTTGTTTTTACAAAGCGAGAAAATTTTTCCAAGACTTCACATTTCTTTGTACTCTGCAAAATAAAATTTTATATATTTGAACCAAAAACTGGAAATATACTCCAATTATATGTCTTAATCCATTTAGATGATAAAATAACAAAGTAAGACGTAATAGTATGAAATCTTCACCACTCTTATCTTTTTTCCATAAATTGCAGAATCTATAATAAAATTTTGTTATGGCCTTTTTCGTTAAATTTCATCATATAAACAAACCTGCTTGACTAGAGCAATCATCTTTGCAATAAGCATTATACTACAAGATTCTGGTGGGAAATGAATGTTTCTGCAAAGAAGAAGTTTATATTCAAAACAAACAATATACTGTAAATAATTATCAATATTTATATAGATCATCTGAAGCAGTAACTGTTACATATACCGTATATACTCGCCTATAAGTTGGATTTTGGGGAGCTAAAAATTGGTTCAAAACTATATCCGACTTATAGGCGAGTCCTAAGAAGATTAGCATTTTTCTGGACAGCGTAATGTAGAGTATTTTTGAACAACTTTGTACTCCAATGATTATCATGATTAATGTTGACTGGACATATTATATCATTTAATGTATTCTAAGATTATATGCAAAAAGTACAAGTATTTACATATCTTAATGATTTTATTCATATTATTGAAATTGATTTGTTGATGAAATGAATAAATATCAGTGCATTTCACAAAATATTATTTGTAACAGAGGTGAATAGGTTTGAGCATTGGTTTGAAATTGTCAACCGATTCTTGAAAAAAGTTATACCGACTTTTAAGCGGGTCAATGGCAAATCCCTCCAAAATAGACTACAATTTAAAATACACAACCGACTTATAGGCGAACCGACCTATAGGTGAGTATAGTACGGTACATACAGTAACAAACAAGTATAAACTTCGAGATTCTTGTAGTTTATATAGGGAGTAACTTTAAAGCAGTACTGTATACACATACCTCAACATATAATGTAGTTTATAAAGAGAGTGACTTTAAAGCAGTACTGTATCTCCACATGTCCTGTAGTTTATATAGAGAGTAACTTTAAAGCAGTACTGTACCTCCACATGTCTTGTAGTTTATACAGGGGGTGATTTTCATCCTCTTTGGATGATCCCATGCACAAGATTTGGTGATACTCCTTCCATGCGTTTTTCTGACATTCCTGACAGCAGTAGGTCACCTGAAAAGTATACATCTAAAATGTATTTGCTATCAATTTTGACTTTCTTCCTAATGTATTTCGCTTTTTACTTGTATGCCCTCAAGGGCCCAAAATTGGTTTCAATAAATCTATTGTATTCAAAGACATAAAAAGAATTGTCAGGACGCATTGTACAAAGTTTACCTGACACTGTGGACATTTGACATACTGAGAAGGTTTGGTTTCATCACACTCGGGGTATGGTAAAGTAAGCGCTTCATTTTCTGTTAATCGTCTACTCTGGTTTTCGGCCGTCTCCAGCGAACGTAAACAGTATTCACACGCCGTATATTTGTAAAATTCATTCCAGAGAAACTGGGAACTGACAACTGGTCTTTCTTCAAACAAAACATCTCCTTCTTCAAAATTTTGTTTCGCTATTAAACTTTTTCCCTACAAAGAAATATATGAAGAATTGCTTTCATAATCTCCTATATAATCATTGAAGATATTTTTCTTTGTGAAGTTAACAGTTTGAGTCATGGTGTCAATATGGATGCTTCATTGGTGAAAATGTATACATAGAAAACCAATTTTGCTAAAAAAGATTTACTTCCTAATAGACAGGTCCAGTCCAAAGACTATTTCTACCTACATGTAGGTATTTAAACCTACTACAGGTAGCTATTTTTACCTACTTTTTCCTTTACCTGCACTTCGTGGCCAAATGCAGGAACAGCGCAATATGGTGAATACCAAATTTCTTGATTCACAGGTCTTCAGAGGTGTACCGCCTTGCAAACCAGATGCGACGGGAGAATGTTGATGTTGTGGGCGACAAACCAGTAAAGAATGATGCAGGTGAGATGTCATTGAACCAAGAAGCAAAGGAGAAAGCTTGGCTAGAGCACTATGAAAGGCTCCTAAATGTGGAATTTGAATGGGACCCTGAACACCTAACCGATGAATCACCAGTGGAAGGGCCACCTGTCCCAATCTCAATTGATATGGTGAAAAAGGCCATCTCCAAGATGAAGTTGGGTAAAGCGGCAGGACCATCAGGAATAGTAGTGGAAATGATCAGAGCCGCAGGTGACACAGGTGTATCCATGATCCGTGACCTTGCATCCTCAATTGTCCGTGATGGCAAGGTCCCCACTGACTGGGAGCAGAGTTTCATTGTCTGCCTCTACAAGGGCAAGGGTGATGCTCTGGACAGGGGCAACTACCGGGGACTCAGACTGACAGAACAAGTCATGAAAGTCCTGGAGAGGATAGTGGACAGCCTTATTAGGCAGTTGGTGACAATCGATGACTCCCAGTTTGGCTTTGTCCCTGGCAGAGGTACAACTGACGCAATATTTGTTGTTCGGCAGCTGCAGGAAAAATATCTCGCAGTAAACAAACGGCTCTATATGGCGTTCGTGGATCTCGAAAAGGCATTTGACCGTGTCCCTCAGAAGGTGATCTGGTGGGCACTGCGAAAACTTGGTGTGGAAGAGTGGATTGTGCGTCTGGTGCAGGGGATGTATGCAAATGCCCGTAGCTGTGTCCGCATTGGTGATGGCTACAGTGAGGAGTTTGCTGTGAGGGTCGAAGTCCATCAGGGGTCAGTACTCAGCCCTCTGCTTTTCATCATCGTACTCAAGGCTCTTTCACGCGAATTTCGCACCGGTGTTCCCTGGGAGGATCTGTATGCAGATGACCTGGTTATCATTACTGACTCGTTGGATGAATGTGTCAAGAGGCTTCTGACTTGGAAAGAAGCTATGGAAAGGAAAGGACTGAGAGTGAATGCAGGCACAACCAAGATCATGATCTGCGGTACGGGTCTTGACCTACTTCAGGACTCGGGCAGCTTCCCATGTGCTGTCTGTCGTACAGGTGTAGGCAGCAATAGTATTTTCTGCAATGGCTGCAAGCACTGGGTGCACAAGAAATGCAGTGGGCTTGTGCGCCTGTCTGTGGACCCTGACTTCAGATGTTCAAGATGCAGAGGAACTGCTCGCTCTCTTGACGGCAGGCTGCAGAGTGATATCCAAGTTGGTCTGGACAAGTTGGAGGTTGTAGGCTCCTTCTGCTACCTCGGAGACATGCTTTCCGCAGCTGGTGGCTGTGACCTTGCAGCCACTACGCGTGTGAAGACTGCTTGGAAGAAGTTCAGGGAGCTGCTACCAGTCCTGACATCACGCCACCTGTCGTATAAGACCCATGGTCGAGTGTATAACACCTGTGTACGGAGCGCTATGCTCCATGCCAGTGAGACCTGGGCACTGACCAAGCCAAATCTTCATCGCCTACTACGCAATGACAGGGCCATGATAAGACAGATCTGTAACATCAAGCCTGAAGATATGGCCACTGTAAGTTCAACTGAATTGCTGGGGCGGCTTGGCATCTACGACCTCGACCTCATCTTAAGGGAAAGGAGACTCCGCTGGTATGGCCACGTTGTCAGATCCAGCAGTGCAGTCAAGTGCGCTCTAAATATACAAGTTCCTGGGAGACGTAGAGTTGGTCGGACAATGCTATCTTGGAGAGAGCTGATGGAGAAAGATCGTAGAGAATGGAAGCTCTCTACTGCCGACCCTCAAGAATGGAGATCTGAGGTGAGATCTGCCATGCGTGCAGCAAGCCCCTCTCAAATGGCATAATGAAATCTAAATACATATATGTACATGCTTCTACATTTTATACACAGTATAGATCAGCTGTAGATGTCACTTGTAATGATAGAGGGCGAAGCCCTCTCACGGCCCGAAGGGGCCGTGAGAGCGGAGCTCTCCCTATAGGTAACACGTATATACATGTTTAAAAGGAAAATACAGGAAAACAATGAAAAATTAAACCATACCTATGGAACTTGAAAATTTTGGTACTAATGTCGTCGATTCGAATACTATCGCGTGGACATGTATTTCTCCATTTTGAATCTCGTCTACCCTAGTTCACGTCGTTCTGAGATGTTACATAAAATTCGTAAAAGCATGTAAATTTTATTTTCTTAATCATATATAATCACTCCACCATAAACGCCATGTTTTTTGTTGTGGTTCAAACGCTATGTTTGTAAATTTGCTAAATAACGACGCTGAATATGACGTCACAATGTAATGTTTACATCAATTGCGTTATATTTCCCGCGTTCAATATATATATAGGCGGATCAAATATCCAAGATTAGGATGCTTTGATACAGCTCCGTACGCGCGTCCTCGTGCTAACTTCGGGTTGTTTTGTCCTGTTTTGGATATAGATACTAATGTCAAAATTTGTTTGCTTCGCCCTCAAACACGGTCACGCCGTAAAACATATTATTTTTCGAAAAATCATAGATGAAATAAATCTAAAACGTAACAAAATTACATGTATAAGAAATCCTGTTTAATAAAATTATAACCTCAATGAAACTCCATGATAACAGCTTCAAAAGCAGTGACACTGACAACTTAATATAAATTCCTTTTGCATCCGAACTTTCTCTAAACAGTGGCCCCCACGTGGGTAAAAATTGGCAAAGCGCCAAAGCGGTGAGGATTTCACTACAGCAAGATATGTATATGTAAAGATAACATGTATATATCTAAATAACTTGTTAGATATCTGCACATTCACCTTCTTGATATTCTCAACACTAATTTCAACGTTATTTTCATGTAGTTGACCACAGAATGCTGCCATGATTTCTACTTTTTGTAACTCCATCACTGAAGAGCTCGATTAAATTAAAAGTGAAAATAGATTCCGTCAGCACCGGATGGTCAAGAAAAGTACAAGACCTAGTAATATTTAGTTATACAAGGAACTATAAATACAACGACTAATCTCATGGGGAACGAGGACACGTTAAATGTTATTTTTACGATCGGGTACCTGTTTTTCGTTCTGTGTTTTGTTGCACCTCCGACCGAATTTGTTTCAGCAGGTTTGACTATCCAGAATGTGCTGGCAAATTACCTAGGCAGTGAACAACTCCATTTCATTGAATACCACATGAAAAGGACAGCAATAACCTTGCTTATTCATTCACTTTTACCATTAGGTAATTTTTTGTTAATTAAAGAGAGAGACTTCACAAAAAATATGGTGAATCAGGTTGGGAACACTTCCCCATTACTATAGCTAGATCTTCTTGCTAAAACGCGATTATCCTTCTTTAGCAAGAGAGTAAATATTACCATAAACAGGTGTTTTGGCGTCTTTATTGAAAGTAATGGCAAATTCCGTGCAATACTGAATAAGTGCGCGACACACTCAGCATGACGCAAATTGTCTCTATAAAATTTATAACAGTCAAGAAATTTCATATCAATGTTGCTGCGTAAGAAGGAAGGAGACTGAAATCCAATGCACATCATGAGCGTTTTTGTTTTGATTAATATATTTGCAGAAGTCTCGGACATATTACCACTTTTTCTTCTTTACATGTGTAATGGGAAGAGATGTACTCCACGAGTGTTTTACGCAGTTGTATGGGGTATATTTACTCTCGCTAGAGAGGGATGATTGCGGTTTTGTGAGAATATCTTTTTATAGAGGATGTGTTCCCAACCTGTTAATGTGTACATGTAAAATGTATACGTCTATGTATCGTTTGGATAGCATTAAGCGATATGCAGATTTTGAGATAATTAAGGGCTCATCTGTGTAGGAGGTGCATTTAGTGTTATTCTGAATGCCTAATACAAAGTGCATCAACAGTCAGTTAGGTCGAGGAAGATGTATAAAATAAAATGTGATAAGTGACTGCTGATTTAGATGTAGGGAAGTCTAAAATAATTTAAATACAAAAATACAATGGAACAATATATGTTTATTTTTACTGAAATGAACCCCCCAAAATAATGTACCAATATATTTGTAAGTAATACCCTACTAGATATCAGCTTAGTATATACAAGCTACAAAATAATGTGGTGCATTAAGTATTCCATGTATTTATTTACTCCCTGAACACTTATCAGGCCAAAATAAAATATATATATGTGTTTCCGGCTTCCCTACCCTACCTACCTTTTTCCTGCTGACCCTAAATATTTTATTGATGATATACATGTATATAAAAGAAAATAAAAATCATGAATTCGGATTTTTTTTCTTTTTGCATTGAGTTTCTCTGATTTTCATTTTAACTACTATTGATCTTCAAAATGTGTGAAAAGTATTTGTAATGAACATCATGTATAATTGTATATTGACCTGTATTGAAAGCATATCAAAAACTAAGATTTCAAATAAAATGTTTTGATAGAATAAAATGTTTTACTTACCTACCCTACCTAATTCTTTTGGAAGTGAAATAGGAAACACACATATTTTTTATTTTGGCCTCACTCGATTTGTTTATCAATTGAATTCGGGTGATAAAACTGTGTACATTCACTTATGCTTTGTCCCACTCTAGTCCTATGTCGTATGTGTGAACAAAATTGTTTAACACCAAACTAACTGTTTGAGTTCTCTATGTACAGGAAAATAACTCGGACACATCTTGAAACTTGCATATGTAATCACACCTCAGCAATTTCGCCGGTTGGCTTTTTTATCTCATCAGATCTGTGTAAACTATTATGTTACTCTAATTTGACTAAATGAACATAGCATTGGGATGTATTTGTTATTTATATTTTCAGGGTATTTAACTATTACATAATTAGGATTTACGAGTTATTTATATTTTCAGGGTATTACGTAGGTATTGGGATTTACGAGTTATTCATATTTTCAGGGTATTACATGATTGGGATTTACGAGTTATTCATATTTTCAGGGTATTACATGATTGGGATTTACGAGTTATTTATATTTTCAGGGTATTATGTAGGATTGGGATTTACGAGTTATTTATATTTTCAGGGTATTACATGTACGTAGGATTGGCATTTACGAGTTATTTACATTTTCAGGGTATTACGTAGGATTGGGATTATTTTCACCTCAACTGGGTTTGTTCGCTCCGTGGAATGTGGGACTCTTCTGGAAGATCTATCTAAGCTGTTGTGTTGTAATTATCTTGACGTGTTCCTTACTCTTCTACCTGTGGACAAGAAACAAATTCAGCAGCCATCCGATAGCAAAAGAACTGACTCTGCTTGGAAATGATGCGTCGTGGAGAGCAGTGGCTTCTTCCATTAACGTAGAATTCAGACGGGTGGATAAATTTACAACAGGTGCTCCAGGTCGTAGGCTGATTGTGACAGATTCGTGGGTGATGAAAACTTCTACGTACTATGTGTATGTAGCCCATCAGAATGATATACACCTGTCACTGTCCAAGTCGGAGGAACACGATATTCATTATGAAAGCATGACATCGGTGCAATTCCTCAAATTCAACGTTGTAAGCATAAATCCGAAACTGAAGCCATTTAGTATCAGGTAAGGCAGGGTTGATAATTTATCGTGATTTTAATAGTGTAGCACTTGCTGTGATCTAAGTTTCATAATTATGATAAATTGTAAAACAACATGAAATTGTACAATTTATTCATTTCAAGATTTTCACATTATTCATGTATATTCCTTAGAGAGATGACAGCAAAGAAGTTCCACTCTTAATGTTTAGAATGTTTAACAAAGATATTTCTAATGGTCAGCAAAAATTTGAATGTCAGTTGTCAAGGTACATGGTAGATACAGAGCACATAATTCTTTGTTATGTAAACAAGGCCTGTTCCTTGTTTTTGTTTACATATGTTAAATATACACTGTACTAGTAAAGGTTTCATTTAAAGCACATTTTTATGCCCCGAAGATCAAGGGGCCTGTCATTCTGTAATTCTGTCATTCTGTCCAGTCTGATTAAAACCAGCCCCCCCCCCCCCCCCCCCCCCCCCCCTTACGACGATAGGAGAAGGGGGATTGGTTTTAATCAGACTGTAATTCTGCCATTTTGTAATTCTGTCATTCTGTCTGAAGCATATCTATAATCTATATGTAAAGAAAAAAATGGCATGAGCCTTAATTAAATTGTTTACTAGCAAAGAATTGTGAGTTTTTTTAAAAATATCTCACTTGTAACTCAACAACTGATATTCAAATTTTGGTTGACTAATGGAAAATACTTTAGTTTTAAGCATTGTAAACAATAGAAATGGAAAAATAAAATTTGAAAATTTTCACCTCAAATCGTGTCCATGTCCCTTTAAAAGAGTTACTATATTTTATATGGTAGATCTCTTGTAATGAAATGATTGTATTTTAATACAATATTGTCATAACGTGTATTTCAGATTAAATGCTTTAGAATACAAAGATCTGAAAGACAAGCTGACTACGCCCATTGTCAATGCCAGGAATATAGTAATAAAACAGTCACTCAGTGACCAGTTCCTGGAGGCTTTTAGACACCAAGTCAACCTTAACCAAGGCTTCCATATGCCGGAGGGAATGGTTTGTAAATTGATGACAGTCTGATTAAAATAGATCTTTTGGTGCACTCACTTAGACTGCTGACAGCATACTGATATTATGGAGCATAAAAGATCTAATTTTAATAAGATTGGAATTGATTACTAAGTTTTTCAGGTTTAGTCACTTATAAGTAATTTCCCAGATTCAGTACAGTGAATCTCATCCACTCGGACATGCTTGAAGCTATAAATAAATCGTCAGCTTACACAATCTCTAGATTACAGAGTAGTTTTGCAGTAGAATTCAGAATTGAATTACAGTACTGAACTATGTTTACTGATGTAGTGGTCAGCTGGGTTTGATAGATGGTGGCCAGATAGCTCAGTTGGTAGAGCACCTGACTAAAGATTCAAAGTGCCTGGGTTCATGTCCTGGCCTTGTCCCTTGCAATTTCTCCCTTCCTAGCTGTTACATTTGGTGCCATACACCAGCCCCTGGAACTGACTGCCAGGGGAAAAAGAGCCTGGGTTGCTTGTCCCTTGCATTTTCTCCCTTCCTAGCTGTTACATTTGGTGCCATACACCAGCCCCTGGAACTGACTGCCAGGGGAAAAAGAGCCTGGGTTGCTTGTCCCTTGCATTTTCTCCCTTCCTAGCTGTTACATTTGGTGCCATACACCAGCCCCTGGAACTGACTGCCAGGGGAAAAAGAGCCTGGGTTGATGTCCTCAAAATATAAACACATTTAAGGAGAGAGGACTGTAGTGGTCAACCAGGTTTGATCACCAATGGCCATATAGTTGGTAGAGAACCTGACTAGAGATTTAGTTGGTAGAGAACCTGACTAGAGATTTAGTTGGTAGAGAACCTGACTAGAGATTTAGTTGGTAGAGAACCTGACTAGGGATTTAGTTGGTAGAGAACCTGACTAGAGATTTAGGGGGACCGGGTTCAAGTCCTGGCCTGGATTTCTCGAAAAGAACAAGTCGAAACTTGGACTAAGATTTTACTCAAATTTATTAAATTTTAAAGTTTGAAATTTTTTCGGGAAATCCAAGCCTGGTCTTCTCTTTATTTATTTCTATTTATTTTCATATCTAAGGAATCGGACACTTGCATAGGCTGCATGCAGAAGGAGTCTGACATCAAGTTAGTGAAGCTGTGTGACGGTCTGCAGGTCGGACAGTGTGTTCAGTGTTACTGTCGCCCCATGTGGTGCTTAGAATGCATGGGAAAATGGTTCGCTAGTCGTCAGGACCAACAAAGACCAGAAATATGGATGTCCGGGAGCTCACCTTGTCCAACATGTCGAGCAGTCTTTTGTGTTTTAGATGTTTGCAGAATTGTAAAATGAAGATGTTTGGTGTATATGATAAATTATTTCCTTATACCTTTACATGTATATGTAGGATTCGTGGTCTTGGTTGCATTTTTAGATGCCTGTCTTATGATTGGCCGTATCATGTTATAGGCTTTCTGACCTGTCCATCTGTCTGCTAGTTTTTTGTGTTTGGGTCATATTTTTCACACTGTGAGGCTTAGGACTGTCGGTGGATGCATTTTGTTTTGTAAACTAAAAGTAGGTGACTGTAGCCTCCTTCTGGAAGTTTATAGCGGTACATAATGAAAATGTTGGTCACTGTGGCCTCCTTCTGGAAGTTTATAGCAGTACATAATGAAAATGTAGGTCACCGTGGCCTCCTGGAAGTTTAAAGCAGTACATAATGAAAATGTAGGTCACTGTGACCTGCTTCTGGAAGTTTATAGCAGTACATAATGAAAATGTAGGTCACTGTGGCCTCCTTCTCGAAGTTTATAGCGGTACTTAATGAAAATGTAGGTCATTGTGTCCTCGTTTTTTAAATCTATGGCTATACATATTATATTATCTAGAATGTTGTTGCTTAATGTGAAGCTATTGTCAGTTTTCGGGACAAACATTGTTGTGTAATGCATTGTTGATTGACACGTGACCTAGATAAGACTCTGAACATTTTATTTTTAGAACAGAGCTTGGAAGAGTTACATAAAAATGTGAAGTAATACCTGTTGAGTGGCATGGTACACTTTCTAGAAATTAATTTTCAAAAAGTTTGTTTTAGTATGAATAGATTGTAAATATTGTGGTAATAACAATATGTAGAATTACATTGGATAATACACTACGTGTGGCTGGACTTGATGACTAATTTCGACAGTGCCATAAACAGGTCTAAATCCCCGTGTGTTACATGTAGTTCAACTCAGCAGTAAACTAACAACGGATCATACTGTTTTGTGAACTTTGATCACCAAGTTAGTATATTTTCATTGGTAAATATATTTTACTGTAGATAATGTTATAAAAGAATTCTTAAATCTTTGATTTGTATGTAATTGATTTTTACTGTACTTGGATAATTCTGACCCATGTTCGTCCAGGATAAAGAATTATCACATTTTTGCAGATTTGAATTTAGTTTAGGACTTGCGGCCCGTTGAGATCTTTGATACTTTGAAAAAACATGAGTTGATTGCATTAGTTTAACTTCGATTTGGAGGTTATGCTATGAAAAAACAAGAGATTGGAGTTGGTTGCAGAAAAGTTTTTACAGGAAGGAATACAACGCATTTGAAACATACGTTTTTCAAATAATAATTGAAACAGCAAAAATGGTAGAATATGAGTTTCAAATACAGTTAGGCGAAAAAAGAAGAGTACAATTTGAGTTAGAAAAAGAGAGAGAGAGATAGAGAACAAACAAACGAAAGAGAAAGAAAGACAATTTGAGATAGAGAAATTAAAATTATAGCGGGTACCTGTATTTTTTCTTTTCAGCTGTCGGGACTGAATATGATGCACCTTGAAATATTGGATTAGTTTCAAAATTTCAAGAAAAATCGATGGATAAATATTTTGGATACGGAGAAAGTCAAACAAAATCCGAATGGCCATGAGGTCTTTGGTCAACTATGTTGCAAGGTTTACTGATAGTCAAAGCTACTGAAGTATACAAGGCCAAGACCGCGATCTTGTACCCGAAACTTCAGAAAATACAAAATGTTTGACAATCAAACGTATGTCGAATATGCCGGATAAAAAGATTTATTTTGAGTGGTGAAGATCTAACAGAATTGATGAAAAATTCAAATCCCTGCATCAACTCATCCAGTAGAAGAGTATAAGGAGTGTGTTCATCAAGATTTGTGAGAGTTGTTGTGCATAACTTATACTTTGGTACATATAGTTAAATCCATATCACGCATTGATTGTTTCATGGCATTTACATTTAGACAAATTTGTTGACGTTACAAAGATTTCAACAGTCTCGTTTAATGTCAGCATTTCGCAAATTTTATGTGTTATAACGATCTAATTTATCAATACAGCCTGTCATTGGGTAAACTACTGTGGGACATGTTTCATACCAATATTAAGGCCGTTCTTTACACGCTGACTTGACTACGGATTACTTCGTTTACCCGATTGAGATGGAGGGCTCACGGCGAGTGTGACCGGTTGACAGGGAACGCTTACTCCTCTTAGGCACCTGATCCACCTCTGGTGTACCCAAGGGTCGGTAAAGTTAAGGTGACCAATAGAAATTTCGCCGAAAATATGCGATTGAAGAACACCATTTAAAAGGACAGATGGAGCATTTTGGGACTTTACTGATATTGGATCAAAATATGATGGACTAAAAATAAATATATAGGACGATTATATTTTGTATTTAGACCGATCACGTGCTTCAGTGTCACGTGGTTACAAGTAACAAATACACATGGACATGTGATATTGAGGTCATCAATAAATTTCGACATTGCAAGGACACAATAAGGTTGAAATTCAAACTTTAATTCATGTTTTAAACAACCTCTGTGGTGTATGAAAAACGCTACGGAGTTCTACAGATTTCGATTTATGATTGTTAAAATCATTGCATTACTTGTTGAATTTCTTACCGGTCAACTGCATTTTTAATATCTACGATTTCATCAGATCCGCATACATTTCAAATAGCTTAATATGTCTTTGGTTCACGTTAAAAACCCCATTTATGATGTATTGAGGGTATGCCCTTGCAAGGAATCGACTTGTATTAGACCCACCCATCTGTCCCCTTATCTATAAATAAGTATTAATGCTTTCCTAAGGGATAAATAAAAAATATTTGAGTGAATCTATAAGGTGGGCATTGTTCTCAAATTAATAGTCTTTTAAATATCTGCAAATATTTTTCCATATAACTTAAATATATCTTAATTCAGAAAAAAACCCAGTTGATCCACGTACTGCAAATGAAATGTGTCAGACTATAATGGGGATAAGTGCACAGTGATCAATTTTCTCATGGTTTCAGATTACATCAACAAGAAAAAGTTTAAGGTTACATTTTTATGCAGTGCTATTAGAAACATTAAATATATCATTTCATGGCATTTCGAAGGGTTGCGATTTTTTGTTGTTTATGTGTGATGTCATAATACACATTCCTGTATAGATTAGGCTACACCTCCTTAATGAAACCTTAACTGTGCTGCGCGCGCCGACCACGTTTGCCCTACTTTTGATTTTGTATTCTGTATAGGAATTATGGAAGTGATCACTCATTTTCTTAATATTGCAGTACTTATTTATTTTTCGTAATTCTGGTCATTTATTTTAGGTAAATTTTATACTCCCCTCTGCTTATATTCATTCATTTTCATTGGAAAACTTATTATTTGTTATCAACTATTCTAAAATCATAATTACGTTTGTTATGATAAATTTCTAAACTTGACAGGCCATTTCATTTCAAACATGGTGTTTAACATAATCTGGGAATCACACCCGGACCTGGGTATAGCAGAGAAACTGTGACATATCGAACAAAATATAAAATCATGTTGTATATTTTCAAGGCTCTACATAGATTAGTTCCACCATACATCTAGGAACTAGTTCAAGTCTACCATCCTCAGCGAACACCACGTTCTGCAGATTCGTTATACCTTATAAAGCCACGCACTCCTACTAAACTGTATGGCGAAAGACGGTTTGGTGTTTCTTCATCAACTTTATGGGATTGCCTCCCGTTGGATCTTTGTTTCAAAGGTTCATTAGCTGTTTTTAAAAACAAACTTAAAACATATCTTTTTAAACTTACATTTGATAAACTAATTCGGTATATATGTATAGTTATCTAAAAAAAAAAAAAAAAACCTCCTCAGTTTAGTATTATTTATGCATTTTTCTATGTATTTATTGTTCTTTGTTGTTTTTTTTGGGGGGGGGGGGTTGGTTTTTTTTTTTGCATGTAAAGCGGTAATTGTCTAGATTAGATAAAGCGATATATGAATGCACAATGATATTAATAATAATGTGTTTCATAAAAGTAATGTGAATACTCATCTCAAGTACTATTGACAGCGAGATCTATTGATACAGGCGATAGAACTTGTACTTTGGAAGAAACTAGACTTTATTCAGTCTCAGTATATACTCATTCTCGTTACATCTTCGGTGCTGTTTTACTAGGATTTCTGTTACATTTCGGCGCCGTGTGTGAACCAGAATTCCCTTAGCATTTTTGGTGCCGTGCGAACCAGGATTGCCGTTACATTTTTGGTTCTGTGTAAAACAGGATTGCTATTACATTTTGGCGCCGTGTTAACCAGGATTCCCGTTACAATTTTGGTGCCGGTTGAACCAGGATTGCCGTCACAATGATAATATATTGTTTCACGTAAAGTTGTAATTCACACATATACTTCTGAAAGCATGACCAACCACATATCTAGTCCACCTATTTCTATCGTAAGCTCACAATAGTATCAACCGGAAGGCACCCGTTAGCCATATTGACAACGACGTTGTGCTTTTTGACAAAGCGAGCTGGAATGTTAGCTGCATGCACAATTTATCATTCATAACACTGAGCTGACCCTCGTTATATCTTTTTTATAAGAACTTGTATGACATTTCAGTGTTTCAAAAACATAACTTGGCTTAATGTAACTCACCTGTTATAGGAAATGTTGCGAGATGTATAGGATTATATTCTATTTTAGTAACATAAAGCTGTGAAGTAATTAGAACTAATGTAATTATACCCATGCTTATATTTGTAGGTGTTAAAGGAATGAAAATGTAACACTTTTTGTCACGATGTTTAATTTGTAATAAGAATACAACCACCCAAAACATTAAATACGAAAAAATGTCAATGTTGTGTTATACAGTCATGCCACATAAATCATTACCTGTTATTTTAAAAAAAAAATGTCAATCGCTGTGAAAATGACTTACAAGTTATAACTGATATAAAATATAATTACTGAAAGTTCCTGTTATAATTGTCATATTGGCAATTTTTTTTTTACCAAAAGTAGTACACTTGTATCAAAAACTTTCAAATGAATGGCATGCTGACATGGCACAAACACAACTATTTTAGCTACCCCTAATCCTAGTTGTAATGCTTTGTTGAATGTCATACCACTACTCTGGGAACCCCAAAACGGATCTAGTGTAGAATGTTTCACCACTACCCTGGAAACCCCAAAACGGATCTAGTGTAGAATGTTTCACCACTTCCCTGTGAACCCCAAAACAGATCTAGTGTAGAATGTTTCACCACTACCCTGGAAATCCCAAAACGGATCTAGTGTAGAATGTTTCACCACTACCCTGGGTATCCCAAAACGGATCTAGTGTAGAATGTTTCACCACTACCCTGGGTATCCCAAAACGGATCTAGTGTAGAATGTTTCACCACTACCCTGGAAGCCCCAAAACGGATCTAGTGTAGAATGTTTCACCATTACCTTGGGTACCTCCAAAAAGGATCTAATGTATAATGTTTCACAACTACCCTGGGTACTCCCAAAGCGGATGTAAGTTCTTAAAGCCGTGCAATTCTCTCTGTGCTAGATGGTAATTCAACACCAGAAACACACTTCAGATTACATGTACAATTAATAACATGTACTATGGACCCTTTAATTTTCAACATTGGCGATATATAGCACTGCATACAGGGTTATTTTCGACTTTCTACACTTGCAGATGGTTTCATCTAATTTTTAAATCACCCAGACACAGTTGTGCTAAAAGAGAAGTAAGAGAGGAAACAATTTTGCCAAGTCACCCATTGAAAACGAGAGCGAAAGGGGCGAAAATAAAACTGGGGCGAATATTTTCCTGCAGACAGTAATCGCTATAAAGTGGCTGTTCACCGTTACGGGCTGAACACAGGTTAGATTTAACTAGTTTCAGTCTGGTAGCACGAGTTCCTCCATGAAAATGCATAAATATTGAACTAGTAAAAGAATACTAGACAAAGCGTTTATGAATGTACCTGTAAATACATGTATCAAAGAGTATCAGAAATACAAGCAACAAGCTGAAATTACAGGTGCGTGCTATAATTATGTGCAAGCTGAAGAACAGTACACTTAACATTGTACAATACTAATATCGCGGTTTTAGAAATACTGGTATGTATTCATGTCGGATATGGGGACTGTTTTAAAATCTGTAAGCTGATTCTAACGATAATAGGTACATTGAAGATCTTACCGAGATATTAGATTTTAATGATGTTCCAAACTTAACACACAAAGAGCCATTATGATCAGAAGGCAATTTGACATTACAAGAAGTCTCTAAAACTCTTAGGAACGTGAAATATAACAAATCGCCAGGTTGTGGCGGTTTCTCAGCTGACTTTTTAAAAGTATTTTGAAAACAAATTGAAAACGTTGTAGTGAGGGCCCTTAACTATACTTTTAAAGAGAATAAGCTTTTATCTGTTACACAGCGAAATGATAACATAGCCTTGCTTCCAAAAGGTGAAATAGCAAGACAGTAACTACAATTTCAGGTTCAATTGTCAATAGATTAAAAACACATATTAGTAAACTTATAAATACAGACCTAACTGGTTTCATTAGCAATAGATATATTTGTGACATTATGCAATTTACAGAAGAAGAATATATTCCTGGACTTTCATTACTTTTAGATTTTGAAAAAAAAACTTTTGACACGATATCATGGAATTTTATTGAAATCACTTCACAATGTTTTAATTTTGGGCCTTCCATCAAAAAATGGATTAGAATATTTTATCACAATATTACATCCGCAGTTACACAAGGAGGTCATGTCTCTGAATCTTTCCGTATACAACGCGGTTGTAGACAAGGCGATCCTTTGTCACCATATATTTTTCTATATTGTGCTGAAATATAAGCAATTATGAGAAGAAGAAAAAAACCCAGTAGTATTAAAGAAATAAGTTAGAAATATTGAAAAAAAAACCCTCAATTAGCAGATGGCACATCAATTATACTTGACGGTAGTAGAGAATCTCTCCTAGAAACTGTGAGGACACTGAACAAGTTTTTTTTTTTTTTTAAACTATCGGGTTTATGTATTAACTGCTCCAAAACTCATGCAGCCTGCATAGGTGCTAAGAGATTTAGTCAAGAAATTCTATATTCAAATTTAGACTTTCTTGGGATAATAGATTTACTTTACTCGGAATTCACTTTGATGCAGCCTTACAAAAGATTCCAAAAATAAATTATGAACCAAAGTTAACACAGATGAAGGCAATTATCAGCCAGTAGAGCAAAAAATATCCAAAACCAATAGGAAGGATAACTGTTATTAAAACTTTGGTGCTACCTCTTCTAAATCATATTCCGATCCTTCCGATGCTTTTTGTTAAGAATTAGAAAAACTTTTCTATTCCTTTGTATATAACAAAGATATTATTACAAAAACATATGAAAAGTAGGGTTACAAATTATTAATATAAAAGCCTTTATTGCATTTTAAAAAATATTTTGTAGGGACATTTGATCTTTACAGATTAAGGCTTTGACCTGTTGATACCTAAACTTGATTTGACAAAATTAACTATATGTGGAATAGATTACATACATGCATGAAATAAAAAAAAAAAAACCTCAAAAATCTCTTTGGGATAAATGTCTTTAATGCTTGGATAGATTTAGTTCAGAAAGACAGCCTTCTTATAGACAAGACAAAAGGTGATGCACCACTGTTTTAAACCCAAGCATCGTGATAGGTTTAAAAACATATTTCATTAAATATCTGTTTAGATATAACGTACAATACGTAAATGATATGAAGTTGGTAATTTCTACACTTATGAAACCCTTTCTGCTATTTATCTTCATGTACAAATATTTTTTAAATAGAATTTATGAATATAGTACAGGCAATAAAAGCATGGATGAAAATGAAATGGCTGTATTAAAGGTACAAAATCCTTTTATTTTACCAAATATCTATAAATTGTCATGTAAGAAATCGAAACATATTCATGATATTTTGAATTATAACGACACTGAACCAATCTGTAAAACAAAACGGAACACCCTGTTTGGACTCGAGGAAAGAGAATGGTAAACAGTATCCTTTTTTGATGAAAGGTGAAGATAACGAACAGTGATATACTAGTACTTTGGAAACATTTCGTGAAGAAAATACAAATCTACAGTCATCTATTACAAAAAGAACTTTATTTTACAAGGATTTCTAAATTCAAACAAAAATATTCAAAATACACATTATCTGTGCCATTAAATATAGTAGTAGCGCTATCCCACTTGAAAAAGAACTATGCGACCTTGAAATACACCTCCTATAAAAATGGTGAAAAAACAAAATTTGACACAATCTGGAATGTATGTGGATGGAACCTTCTATTGAAATGAAACAGCCATTTGAGTTATTACTCTTTCTCCCCCTCATAAAACATATTCTGTAAAGATCGATACATATGTCACATGGTTTGATATTACAGAATACCCCGGTAGAAGAAAATAATGCATTATTTAAAAAAAGCCTTATCCGAGTACGGCAATTTAATTTAAATCATTTTCTGTGGGTTCGATAAAATTTTGAATAAATTATTTATGCGCCTTGAACTTCTTTTTATCGACATCCATCCATGGATGATTTTGCTCTGCAATGTAACGTGACGATTGGCTGATTGTCACCCTGTCATCGTAACATCAATACATAAAATATCGCAGTTTTAGAAATATGCATGCATTTCGGACATGGAGGCTGTTTCGGAGTACACCATGTAAGTACTTTGTTACGTTATTTTTCATTCTTGAAGTTATGACAATCATTCTAGTGTCATTATCATAAAATATTCAATATATCATACGGTACTTTTTTTTTTGTTTTGATAAACCATTTGTTTTAAAACAAGGGATTTACCTAAAATACTAACGGCAATTCATCATAGAGAATTCAGATATCAAAATCCTGCTATGTCAATTTGAATGCACTTATGTTTTGCACTTGACTAGTTTTGTCGATATCATTTAGATTTTATCTTTCTTTGGCCATGCAGATGATAAAAATGGTATATACCCGTTAGTCGCACACAAGTGAATGTTACAGCGTTGTCAAATAGCAGTCGAGAATGTTGGCGAAGTCGAAATAATCCCGTTTAATCTGTAAAACCCAAACAGCGTGAACATATATGTATTCATGTATGAAGTATTTCATCCTTCGTGTCCGAGTTCAAAAAATCTATTTCAAATTTGATTAATATATTCAAGAGCTTTATAACCTGTAAGCAATGTGGCGTTTGAAAAAGAAGAGATTTAATGCGGGCCGCCCTGGGGACTCCAAATATCTAGAACTTGTGCACACATAATTTGTTGCCGAAATATCCATGTCTGAAATATCGCCAAATCGGCGGGTAACCACATACTGCTATCAAATCTTTTTCTCTCCTCAATGCTTATACAGAAGTGGTGATTTACTGAATGAAAATGGGATGCAATCTTTTTCTAATAAATAGGTCTAAAATAACTTGCCATTTTATATTACTATAGGAATTGTTCAACACCATGAACTAAGTTTTGATGTAATTTTAAAACGATCCTCAGAACTGCCGTTTTCTGGAAATACAATGAATTTTTTCTTTCTTTATTGTGAGTCGGGTCAAAGGTTTGGTACATGCAGCATATTTATGCCATCACATGTCAGATAATATTTTCAACTTGTCAGCTAATTATGTCTACTTGTCAGTTAATGTTGTCGACTTGTCAATGACAGATGGTTACGTCCTACTGTTAGAAAAAAAGCCTCGATCATACTTTCATTCTCTGTTAATGTCATTTAATGACATCTTGTCATCGTAATATCTGACAAGTTAACGTAAACATCTGACAAAAAGACAAATAGATCTAATGAAATAAGTCAAAATAATCATCTGAGAAGTCGACAAAAAGATCTGACAAGTCAACATAATTATTTGGCAAGTCGACATAATTATCTGATGGCAGAAATATGCCATCATGCAAAAGAGTTAACTACAATAAGTTTTAAATTTTTAAACTTATTAACCTATCAATGTTCATAATATGAATATCTAGTGAAAAACGCTCTCACGTCAACAAGCAACGCGCCTTCGCGCTCTCACGACAACAATCAACGCGCCTTCGCGCTCTCACGCCAACAAGCAACACACCTTCGCGCCGTCACGCCAACAAGCAATTTTCTTTGCGCTATCAAATCCAATTTAGAAGCTTTGATAATTGTCTTCTTTTTCGCCCGAATTCAAACTCAGACGCCATCTTGGTTACGTTGAAACTATGATATATACAAAGATATTTTTGTTGTTTGTGCACCAATATTGAATCGTAAACCTAATACACGACTTCAAATACTTGACTTTCTTTCTATCCACAACTTCTTAAATTAATCTTGATCGTTTATGGGTAAAAATATCCCCCATATACCTAACCAGAAAGGAATGGTAGTTTAATTACTTCAAACCCAACCAGGCGTTTGAAATCTACAGGGAAGTTTTCTACTTAAAGACCCATTTCATGACCGTACGGTTACCGGAACAATAGGCATGACCAAATCGAGACGAGTATTACCGCTATTTTTCTGGAGTGACCAGGGTCTACCCGGGTGCTAATTGCTATACATAATAAAATACACGGAAAGTACAAAAATATATATTGAAAATCTGCCAACTGAATCCAACGTTTAGAAGTAATGTGTAAGAATGAAAATATATCAATTCATTTATGTGAATAGTTTGATTTGATTTGAAATTACCCAACACACCAAAAGATTAAACTTTGTGATTTTTGGGAGTTGATTTTATCAACTCGCCTATGCAATCACTCGGCTCTAAGTCGTGTGGACCTAATCACATCTGGTACTGACTAAAACCCGGTCTCGGTCCCGGTCTTCGGTCTCGGTCCCGTGACTAAAACCCGGTCTTCGGTCCCGGTCCCAGATTTTTTTATTCGATGAAAACAGAATACATCAGAATATTTTAGCCCCAATTTCTCGTTAATTTAGATATGACATCTCATGCCTGCATTCTGATAGTTGATTGATAATATTATTGTCGTCTTTCGTAAAATAAAATGTGAAAACTCCGGGACCGGTGGGACCGAGAAGTAAAAACAGTGCTAAAAGCCGGTCCCGGTCTCGATATTTTTTATTTTTCTAAATAGCCGCTTTAATCTACCTTTTTCTTAAAAAATATAAGAGTGTTATATTCAATGACATTCCTTTGTATGCACATGTATGTTTCTGATTTATTGTATGTTTGTGTTTTATTCCAATTTTCCTTTTTATGTCAAAATCGAACTCAACTACGTGATTTTTTTCTCCCAAATGAACGTGTTATATTACATTTTCATAAAAAGATAAGGATGTAGAAGAGAAATAATATATATGTAACACCTGACCACATGATTGATAAAATTTTGAAATTGAATGTTGGTGTATTCCGAACCGGGTCTCTGTATATGTACATGTATACGCGGGTTACTGTTCTCTCTCTCTCTCTCTCTCTCTCTCTCTCTCTCTCTCTCTCTCTCTCTCTCTTTACGAGTGTATCGTGAGAATCGCATTGTTAAATTATGATGATATATTAGTTGTTATAATCAGGGAAGAAAAGCCTCTATGTAAATATTAGAAAAAATACAAAGTAGAGTGCACGTGCAAAATATGAGTCCAGAATGTACGATGTATGAAGTACTTTAAAAATTATGTTCATTAGTGGAATAGAAAAAAAACCCAACCAAATATTGTCCTTAAATTTTATTATAATTATTGAAACATGATGAATAATTGTTGTTGATAGCGAAACAAAATTAAAATTAATGTGCACTCTTGTCAACAACCCCTCTCCCGCCCCTTTCCAGAAAGATTCTGAATACAAGAATAACGCTTTTGAAAAGCAAATGCTATACCCCCGTAATCGGATATTCGGGCGCATTTATATAGTTTTTAGCTCACCTGAGCTGAAAGCTCAAGTGAGCTTTTCTGATCACCCGTATTCCGGCGTCCGTCCGTCTGTCCGTCTGTAAACTTTTTCACATTTTCAACTTCTTCTCAACAACCAACGGGCCAATTTCAATCAAAGTTGGCACAAAACATCCTTAGGTAAAGGGAATTCTAAATTGTTAAAATAAAGGGCCAGGCCACTTTCCAAGGGGAGATAATCAAGAAAAGGTAAAAATAGGGTAGGGTCATTAAAAAATCTTCTTCTCAAGAACCAATGAGCCAGAAAAGATGAAATTTATAGATAAGCTTTATTAGGTAGTGCAGATTCTAAATTGTTAAAATCATGGCCCCCGGGGGTTGGATGGGGCCACAATAGGGGATCAAAGTTTTACATACAAATATATAGGGAAAATCTTTAAAAATCTTCTTCCCAGAACCACTGAGCCAGAAACCTGAGATTTATATGAAAGCTTTCTGATATAGTGCAGATTCAGGTTTGTTAAAATCCTGGCCCCCTGGGGTAGGATGGGGCCACAATAGGGGATCAAAGTTTTACATACAAATTTATAGGGAAAATCTTTAAAAATCTTCTTCTCAAGAACCATTGGGCCAAAGAAGTTCACATTTACATGAAAGGTTTCTGACATAATGTAGATTCAAGTTTGCAAAAACCATGGCCTCCAGGGGTAGGTTTGGGGCCATAATAGGGACTACGGTTTTACATGCAAATAGATATGGAAAATCTTCTGATATGGACCAAGGTGACTCAGGTGAGCGATGTGGCCCATGGGCCTCTTGTTGGTCCATCCGTCTGTTTGTCAGTAAAAACTTGCACCTTTGGCATAACTTTTGAATGCATGTTGATAGGGTTTTCATATTTCACATGTGTACTCCTTGTGACAAGACCTTTCTTTACATGCAATTCTTCACCTTCAAAATTTGACCTACTTTTGAAAATCTTTAACCTTAGTCAATGATAACTTTTGAATGGTTAGTAAAAATACACGAGGGTATAAAATGCTTCACGCAGGCATGATGAGTTCGATTCTGACATAAATATAAAGAATATTGGAATAAAAAACCTACACATACACACACAATAAATCAAAAATATATGTATACAAAGGGGTGCCATTGAGTATCAAGTCCTTATTTTTTTTTATGAAAAGGTAGATTAAAGCAGCTATTGAGGGAAAATGTCGAGACCGGGACCGGCTTTTAGCATTGTTTTTATTTCTCGGTCCCACCGGTCTCGGGGTTTTCACATATTATTTTACGAAAAAAGAAAATAATAGCGAGCGCAGCGAGCCAGCGCTGAGCACTGGCTCGTACTGCGAGCTCTAATGACTAGAGCGCGGGAAATGATCCGAGCTAAATCTCAACCTCTAACAAGAATTTTTTTGACGCCAATCCCAGAAGTCCTTCGTACAAAATGGCGGATGGTTCGATTCGTAAAATAATAATAAAAAAAATCTTTGAAGTATTACAAACCTTTCTTATTTGAAAGGAAAGGATGACAATTATATTCTTCCCCCTTTCTTTTTCTTTTTAAAATATTGTCTAAAGAAATGTAAACAGGCACGTCACAACTACCAGGCTACGTCACAACACGTTCGTTGCATTTCCCGCTAAACTGGTTCCGACATTGGCGAGAAGAGCAAGACAGTAATCCTACGTATTGACAGTGAACCAGATCAGTTTTCTTTGTTTTCAATATAAATTTTTTGAAAATGTATTCAGATATGCTGCGCTCGCCCCAACGGTCACACCGTAATCATATTATGATCAATTTACTATCAGAATGCAAGCATGGGATGCCATACCTAAGTTATTGTGAAATGGGGCTCAAATATCCTGATATATTCTGTTTGTATCGAATAAAAGTATCTGGGACCGGGACCGAAGACCGGGTTTTAGTCACGGGACCGAGACCGAAGACCGGGACCGAGACCGGGTTTTAGTCAGTACCATCACATCTTTACAAACATAAATAATGTTCAGCGGTAGTAGCAAATAGTTTGTATCAAAACGTTTACGTATTACACGTTTAAAAGCATAGTTTTTGTACAGTTGACTTTACTACCACTAATCAATTGAATATGTAACTCTAAATTAAAAAAAACCCACCAAAAACAACCAAAATATCACTAGAAATACAATCCACAGCGATATTACCCACTATATTCTGAGGGAGCGTGAGTGGACTCAAAACCGTGGTTTGCGACGATGCTTTAGCATGGGCCTAGCAAAAAGTCGGGGTCTTTGAAGTTGCGGTTTTCTGCGCAATCTATGACCGTTGCGTGGACCTTTCAACTCCAAAGATATATGTACATCGACATGCATAAGTATGGTGTCCGGATAGGGCCATTTGCAAAAGCGTGACTGCGAGTTAGTCGCAACACGCCGTCACGCCAACAAGCAACGCGCCTTCGCGCTCTCACGCCAACAAGCAACACACCTGCGCGCCGTCACGCCAACAAGCAATACGCCTTCGCGCCGTGTTGCTTGTTGACGTGACGGCGCGATGGCACGTTGCTTGTCTGCGCGAAAGTGCGTTGCTTGTTGTCGTGAGAGCGCGAAGGCGCGATGCTTGTCTGCGCGAAGGCGCGTTGCTTGTTGGCGTGAGAGCGCGAAGGCGCGTTGCTTGTCTGCGCGAAGGTGCGTTGCTTGTTGGCGTTAGAGCGCGAAGGTGCGTTGCTTGTTGGTGTGAGAGCGCGAAGACGCGTTGCTTGTTGGCGTGACGGCGTGTTGTGACTAACGCGCAGTCACGCTTTTGCAAATGGCCCTATCCGGACACCATAGCGAACAGAAAATCGCCTCATTCACTCTTAGAGTCCATATGCATTCAATATCCACTTTAATGATAAAATCAAGCAATGTGTTTTTGAGCTCGACAATAAATTCGTTTTATTTTATTGTGGAAACAACCAGTCATGCAGTTCAAACATTTACATACTTTCAGTTGTAAATTAAATCAAATATTGATAATAACAAATATTTTCAGGAAAATTTGCAATAAAAAGTTTGAAAATTAAACCAAACGCTATAGAATTTCAGGGTTTTTTTTTTTTTTTTTTTTTTTTTTTTAGAAATACATATTTTTCCGAATGCCATGACCAAGTTCTTGAGCAGTAAGCATCAGCTAATTGACAGATAGAGCACATGTACCTCGTGTGTAACAATAGAAATTAGAAAATCGGTAGTGAATAAAATGGCATTTTAGTTTTCTTTGTTAAATAGATAGATTAAATGATTTTATTTCCTTTTAGATCCATAATAGTGAAATAACCTTCCATAATACTTGATTAATTGATATTCGATTATAGACTTTTACAGCACTCAGTGTGTGGACATTCTATATTATATATGGACTTCTCTGTCGATTCGCGTACTCTTCATTATTTGTACACGAAGTTGAATCCATTAATTTATTTTAGGCCAAGTTGCTCAATAAAAAAGAAAGAATTTTGAAAAAAATGAATTTCTTGATACTCTGTTCATTAAGTCGTTGGTATGAAAAAGCATTATAGCTGTATGCTTCATTTACTGAAAATTTAGTTTTACTATGCCGTCTTCAATTTATCACAGCATAAAATACAAAAATAATTGTATTCTTTCTACGAGTTAAATAGACGAAAATATATTGTCGCTGTCAACTGTTTAATCCGAGAAGAGGTCTTCCAATTGCAAATACCATCAACACGAAAAGGTAAATTGAACCTGGCCAAAGAGGCCATGATTTCAGTATAACTGGCCAAGCCTTTTGTGAAAAGACTTACATATGCACAAATATGATTAACCCCTCCCCCGAACGTTTCACGGTTTTTCATGGAAATCCGAAAGAACCACGAAAGTACAATTAACAATGCTCCAAAATACTATATATATATATATATATATATATATATATATATATATAGAGAGAGAGAGAGAGAGAGAGAGAGAGAGAGAGAGAGAGAGAGTATTGACTAACATTCGTTTTCTAAAGGTGTGACTCTCTAGAAACAAAATATTTCATCAAGCCCCTTCCGTTTGGTTAAATCCAAATTCGATAATTAAATCAAATAGTATTTGTTTGGGTAATTTATAAAATGAATGAAAATGTAATGTTACAAGATTATTAAACAAATAACATGCCAACAGACAGCCATTGAGCATTTATCGCACACATTTCTTAATACCCTTTGTACAGTGCGCATAATAATAATAATAATGACAATTTATGTAAAAAAAAAAAAAAAAAAAATAAAAAAAAAAAAAAAAAACAACAACAAAAAACCAAACAACTACCCTCTTCCTACCCCAATATAATTTTAGATTATAATTAAACATTGATCTGTTTTGATCTAACTTGCAAGTATTGTTGTGTACTACTTGCACTCAATTGACACCTGTGACATAGATTGTTCTAGAGCCTCATGTTTTTTTTCTGTTGTGTACTACTTGCACTTTATTGACACCTGTGACGTAGATTGTTCTAGAACTCATGTGTACTTTCTTTAGAAGGAAGATGACGTAATGGTTGCATCATTGTCTTTCAAGATTGTATAATAAAATTCATTCTTATTATAAATAGACTGGAATTTTTAAGATAAAAAAAAAAGCATTGATTAGAAAAAGTTCCGGTAATACACTTTCTATGAATTTGGATTATTTATAACTGGGAACTAGGATTTTGGAATTTACTATTTTCTGTGTGTGTATGTTCAGTACGGCACGGCTTTTGATCTTCACATTTCATTGCTCAACTACTGCAAGTTAGTATTTTGCTAATTTATTGTTACAATTTTTTTTTCAATTATTAATTGTAAATGAAAGAAGATAACGAACAATGATCAATCTCGTAACTCCTATAAGCAATACAAAATAGAGATTTGGGTAAACATGTATAGCTCCTTCCCAGTCACCACCTCACAGTGGTTCTTCTTCCAGTCCAAGGTCAGGACGTTCTGAAGGTTCTTCTGGTGTAGGATCGTTTCCTACTTGTTCTTATTGTAAGAAAACAGATCATCTGATTAGTGAATGATTTATGCTTGAGAGGCAAAATGACCTTGGCAAACTACAGCCAAATGCTAGTACAACATTTAGAAATTATATGAAAGCCTCTCTTTCGTTTTGTTCTGACACTCCTGATGTTCAGGGTTCAAAGTCCAGTTCTGTTAATTCTATGAAGGTTTATAAGCCCTTTTTGTTTTAGGGATTTGTTTCACTCAGTGGCTCTAGTGACGATAAACCTCTTCAGATTTTGAGAGATACTGGTGCTGCACAGGCTTTGTTGTTAGAGAATGTTTTGCCTTTGTCTCAGCAGACTTCTACTGGTGGGTCAGTTTTATTACAGGGTATTGAGCCAGGCGTCATTGATATCCCCTTATATAGAATGTATCTGAAATCAGATATACATGTAATTACTGAACCAGATATCGTAGGTGTTCGACCTACTCTTCATATTCAAGGTGTTTCCTTGTTACTAGGCAACGATTTAACTGGTGGTGAAGTCATACGAGATCCTATAGTTTGTGAGAAAACCATTTCTAATGTCACGGCCGGTGAAGAAGACGACCTGTATCCAGCCTGAGCCTGTGATGTTACTAGATCGATGACCATGGTTCCTCTCATGAAATTGACCTCGGTGACACTTTCCTGCTTGACCTTGATGACAGTTGACATGAAAACAGACAGCCATACAACGGTGAGTCTCCACTGAAAAACAGTGACGATGATTGTCCCAATATACAGTTAGACCAGGGCAAGGACACCCTCAGTAGAGAACAGCTACTGTCCGAGCAAAATAAGGACCCTGATATTACCCAACTCAGCAAAAGGGAACTTCCACCAGAAGAGACCACCAATGTTGGAGAGTTTCTATACCAACGATTGTTTGATGCTTACGAAGTTACGTTCGTGGGGATTCTCCTATATTGTTTGCAAGTTCTTGTACTTTAAGCAATGAAGAACTGTTTAGTTGTGTGGGTCATGTCAATCTCTTTCCTCATTTTTTTTAAAGATGAGTCGTAAAAAATTTAAAAAATTAGCACAATCCCAAGAATTATTAAGTTATGCATGTGTGGAGTTTTTCAAAAATGTTCTTGTGCTAGAATATAAATGTAGTGACATATATTGACAAAAGTGAGCAATTATAAGAGTATACTACTAGGTGAAACCCCGAAATCACAATTAAATGATATTGCATAGAGGAAGGATTTTCTTAAATGCGTGTTTGAATTGAACGAACGATAGCTTTAATTCAAATGAATTAAGAACAATTTTGGAACACTTGCGTGTATTAGTTATGTTATATTTATTGATATCATGTACAGTAAATAAAACTTGATCATTAGGAAGTTCAAATTAAATGTTCCTTATGTGAAACCCCATGGGGGATCCGGGTTAGAATAGGTCCTCAGTGCCCCATGCTTGTTGTACCAGGCGATTAAATGGGGCGTTCCTCAGATAAGACCGCAAAAACCGAGACCCCGTGTCACAGCAGGTGTACCACGATAAAGATCCTTCCCTGCTTAAAGGCTGTAAGCGCCGAGCATAGGCTTAAATTTTGCAGCCCTTCACCGGCAATGGTGACATCTCCATGTGAGGGGAAAATTCTCGATATGGACGTTAAACAATATAAAATCTATCAATCTCCGTATTGAAAATTAGATAATGATTTTACGAATGCAATTGTAATCCGTCATGCAGAATAGTTGACCAAAGACACAAAATGAACGGTCGTTCATAATTTCAAAATTTAAAATCTAGTATTGTGAATGTGTTTGTAGTTTTTGTCCAATGCGACAATTTAAGGGCAAATTATGAATCCACGTCGTTTCTTCTTGTCGAACGCAGTAATCGAAAACATAATGCACTAAATGAATGACAAACAGAAAAACCTGCAATGTTGTAAACAGTGGCCTGATTTCGTGGACGTTGTCGGGTAGTGTACAACCTAATTTCGGCAAAATGATTTAACTTTTAAGTTATAAGGCGCAAACATCCCATAAGAGTTCAGGCCCATTCGATATCTGACATATTGGGCAGTTTTCGACTTATTACTTACTTTCAAGATCTGTGTCATCACATAACATTTTCAACCAAAATAAAAACTTTTATGTGTTTATCCACGTGTTTGTACATATCAGTGACCGTTAATAAATTATTACAAAAAGTCGTAACAGGAACCTCTATAATCACGGAAAAAATTAAGAACATCGAAAATATCTTATGAATATCGTATTAAAAAAATTATCGATGTGTTAGATCGTTAGTCTTGAATGAGATGTATGTAAGTAATATAATTATAAATCTTCATAAAATGATAATATAGGCCTAGTCAAAACTATCATAAGTATAGTTACACTGCAACACTGAGCACCTACACAATCTTATGTTGATCATATAGTAAACTAATTGCAACTTCTCGGCTTGCCGGAAAGACCCGAGAATATGCCATTGGTTGTAGCTTCGCTCTGGAAATTTCCATAAGGCTTATTCAAGACTAAAATCACGGATTGAAGAAACGGACAGGCACATTTTATTTATTCAACAGTTATCATGTATTTCTTCTGTAAGATCAAAATCAATCATCGATAAACAACGAATTTACTTCATATCGTATTATTTGAAGTTGTCATTTAAAAAAAGAAAAGAAAGAAAAACTGGCTTAGATCCGCCACTTTACTTTCATTTTTGCTATTTCAGAGCAGTTTATCGAAACAAAAGTAGGTTTTTAATCAATTTTACGATATTTACTAATCAAGTAAGATTATATTATAGCTTACGGACCTCACCTCACACATGAAACAATATTAAAAGTGCGAGTAGTAACTCTGGAGTAAGTGTTTCGGAATTTATTGACAAAATTTGTAAATTTATAAGTAACACCCGTCGTGAGTTACAATCCAGACAAGGTGTTAACTCACCAGTGTATATGTATGTAGATATAAATAACTGCGCTTTGATTGTTATAAAGAAATAACATACGTTTATACATAGGTTTATAACTTTTGGGGCAATTCTCTGTTTTATTTTGAAATGATTCTCAATCCCTGAAGGACCTAGTATAAATCTACATAAATCACCTCCCATCAGTACTCTGGTACTTTAATTATACATTTACTTTTCCAACTGCTTTCTCTATGCCGTCCCTTTGAAAATTCCCCAAAACTTACATTCATTCAAAGGAAACGTCGGTGGGCGGGAATTTCATTTTTGTTAGGCAATATTTGTGATATGGCGATTTCATATTTTCATTTTCATTTCAAATGTAAATATATGGAATCGTTGTTTAGTTTGTTGAGTAACAACTATGGAAAAATGATAATAACGACTTTAATGAATTGTAGATAGATTGTATATTGTTTAACGTCTCTCTCGAGAATCTTTCAATCATGGAGACCGCGGTTAACTGCAAAATTTTGGCCTATGCTTGACGCTTACGGCCTTTGAGCAGGGAGGGATCTTTATCGTGTCACATCTGCTGTGACACGGGACCTCGGTTTTTTTTTTTTGCAGTTTCTTCCCAACCTACTCTAACCCGGATCCCCACGGGAATGGCGTTAATGGAAAACGTGCCTGTGGTGCATAACGGCTTCGTTACGCTAATTATCACGAGTTATCACCTTAAATACTCAAATACACAGTGATTCTTAACCCTAACACCTCGTATAATCGGAAAACGGACCACAATTAAAATTTCAGTTCGATTCCGAATACATTTTCGGAGATTATTTTTCGACAACAAGGTAATTAAATTCTACTCTAGAACAGTGGTGCTTTTTTTGTTTTTGGTTCACATCTTTTATTTACCATACAAGCATACACAATTTGTCGACTATGAACACTACATGCATGACTAAATAGCGATGATTGATTCTATTGTCATACAGAATTCTCTTCATTTCATTATGTATGAAGATTCTACCAATCCTACGTCGCATTTTTCTTTCCTTTGTAATTATTGAGGACCCCAGTACAATGAGATCAATATGAGCTCGGCCTCACTAGAGACTTGCGTTAATCTTGGAGATCAACTAATGAATCCATACCGATTCTAATGTGCATAGTTCAATTTTTATTTAAACTTTTTGATACTAGTATTCATTTGTGAATATGATTTATTGAATTATGAAAATAGCACACATACAGTATTATTCATGTAAAAGTGTGCAGTCCTTGGATCATAAACTAAATGAAGAACACGGTACGTTTTTATCATTGATAGGTATATTACACTCAAATAAAGTTCTCAGTTTTAAGATATTCATGCTCTACGCCTATAATACGACATGTCTGTGGAGCAGTATATGAACATTCCAACAATAATATTGAAAACATTCATTTTATCTAACGTTATATATACCATGTAACAACTCTATATTCATCATATGATAATACAACAAGAAGCCCACAGGCCTTATCGATCACCTGAGTATAAGTTAAAAGTACCACTAGTATTTTAATATTTAGCAACAGTGTAAAACAAGATGTGATCATCAAACTTTAACACCCCAAACGTGCTTATACTGATGATGACAAGACTTGACATAATATATCTACACTGATTGATTGTATATTGTTTAGCGTTCCCCTCGATAATCTTTCACTCATTTGGAGACGTCGCCATTGCCGGCGAAGGGCTGCATTTAGGCCTATGCTCGGCGCTTATGGCCTTTGAGCAGGGAGTGAAATCAGAACCTCTACCTCGTAGATCACTGTTAAAGCCTCTCCTGCTCTTCATCACATTGGATTAAGGGTTGCTGGTTTTTTTGTTTTTTTTTTGTTTTTTTGGTTTTTTTTTTATACAGATGTGCAATTTTAGAGAAGATTAGTTTGGAAAAATTCATTTTTGACCGTTTTTGCCCCACCTCTAAGGCTCCGGGGGTGCAGGAGTCCTGAAATTGACAATTTATTCCCCCTTGTGATCCCAAAGATTTGAAAAGAATTAGTTAACCTCAATCAGTCTGTAGCAATACAGGGTAACTCAACAGCGGATGCTCTCCTGAAAGTCTTACAACCAATCTAAAAGACATCATATGACTTCAAATATTACGCGAGACTCCTACTAGCTGATTTCATCAAAGTGTTTGACCATATTTACCATGGAAAACTATTGAAAAAGCTACGAAATAGTGATGTAGATCCTATAACGGTACAATGGTTTCAAAGTTTCCTAACAAACCTTATCCAGGGAGTGAAGATAGGGATCGAAAAATCGAAGTGGACAAACGTCAATAGAGGTGTTTGACAGAGAACCTTAAGCGGACCAGAATTATTCGTTCACTTTGTGACGTAGCTGCAATACTGTAGCCCTCTCTGATTTTTTTTTTTTTTTTAGGGAGAGGGCTACAACTCCTTAGGATCTCCGTAATGCTGCAAATGCGGGAGTGATTCACTCCCGCAACATTTGCGCTCATTCTAAACATTTCCTGACTTTCTTTACGTAAATAAAATTATATTCTATGTTTCTTAGTCAATATATAAATTTACAACCTGCAACTTAAGATTTGTGAGGCTCTATTCTACCGTTTTCAACAATTTCGATAAATTCCAATTTCCCGATTCATATTTGTGCGCCATGTTTGATGTACTGAAGTATAAACTTCCGATTGTCAAGTCATTTGCATATGCCATATAAGGTAGTATTTACATCAATGGAAAAGCTACATTATTTCGTCGGTATTGAAAAGGTTTGAATTTAATATCAAGTTAAAAACCGAACAGCAGAGTGTAAATTCTTTCTGCAACAATATGATTTTCCTTTCTTTGTCGAAGTGGCTCGAGTAACTACATTTTCGCGCTGATTGTCAATGTTTAGGTTTTTCATTAGATCCACGAGATCTCGCGATAACAAGCATGGCGGAGCAGACGAAGAATTTTGCATGCTGTGCATTGTATTTATTGAAAAACACCTTTATTAGACATGCCCGAGCACAAAGTTGGTACTCCTTTTGGTGTAAACAACATTTGGGACTAATACACAGAGTTTATTATCGGTTATTCATAAAATTATTTTGCACCATTACGGAGATCCTATGGAATTGTAGCCCTATCCCGAAAACGTCAGAATTAAAAAAAAAATGGATAGGGCTACATTATTGCAGCTATTTGTGACGGATCTCCAAACGGAAGTTCATAAGTGACATTTCACGGATGACATCCTCTGTAGAAGCAATGATGACATGGTCTGCTTAAAACCAGCTGGGTATAAATACGTTCAAAAACCAAAGAAATGATTATATCGTTTGACAAGGATTCTTTAGTGGATATTTCAACATAAACGGAAGGAAAATAAAGCGCGTACCAGAGAGTAGATTACTTGGAGTTATATTAAGCAAAAATCTTAAATGGGGTCCTCATATGAAGTATATGCTAAATTGAAAAGGCGTCAAAGCGTTTATTCCACCTTCACCAACTAAATTACTCCGGGTTATGTGAGAGCCACCTCGTTAGAGTATACAAATCGCTGATAAGAACAATCTGTGAAAATGCGTGCCCAGTGTGGTCCACAAATCTTAATACATCTTTATCAAATCAAAATGAATCATTCATAAAGCGAGCGCTGAAAATAAGACGACCATGAGATCCCTACTAAAAGGCGATTGAAAATACTCGTCTCAAACTCAAAAAAGAACAAGAGCCACGAATACCCAAATATGGCCCTGTAATTTTGAGTGAAATAAAGTATCTTCATTCCAAAATTTTATCATGGTATGAAATAGCTTAGACCTTCTTTATAAATCCAATGTGTTTTTCCGCGAAAATTCACGCATATAGAAATTATAACATGCAGAACCCATAACAGTTGTGTTATTTTTGTAAAAATTGATAATATCCAACAACATGCACCAAAAATTTGTATAACCCCCAGGCCTCGATCCAATAAATATTAATGAATTGTAAATTAGTATATTACATACTGCATAGAAGTTAAGAGGTTTTTTTTTGGATCGAGGCCTGGGGGATAAGTGAATTTTTAAATTTTTTTATGTTCTGCAAATAACCGGAATTTCACATTCCATGCACGAAATCCGAATACTTTTCCAAACTATAAATTTAATACAAATCGTAATATTTAAATATTATAGTTGGGGATTGTTCCATTGTCTTTTTACGAAACCAATAATTATTCAAAGTTAATAAAATATGATTATTTCAAACAATATTATTGAAATAAAACCGGATCCGCGCCATCGTCGGAATCGGGCTACGTACATCAATCGATTTTGTCCACAGGCACTTGTTTCTGTAAATGACTTATGACCTTTGTATAATGAATAACAACACAAGGTACCTAGCTTCAAATGACACAGAATGGCATCCCCTGAGAATGTCGGCCTTTTGATCTTCCAGGGAATATGCGATGCAAATGTATTTACTACCGTTGTATTGTACAATCATTCAACCTAAAAACCATGTATGACATGACTGCATTCGTTGCCTCTTATCGCCGAAAACTGCAACAAAACATGGATTTTCCGTTTTATACCACAAAGTGCTATGTACTGATACCGCACAAAATGAAAATTGTATATTCGTTGTGTTGAAAAATAAAGTCTCATTGTTTTATTATCACAATAAATTGATTATTTGTTTATTACCAAAACATCTTGAACATATTGCTTTGTTAACAAAATAAGAATTGAAGACGCTGTACGCTATTTTTAGTTACTCAAAAAAACCAAAGCTGTTCGTACGTTTCGGGATTTTACATGTCATCAGAAGATAGAAGCTAAGACTTCCCGAGTTTTCGTGTCGGAATCATTTCTGATGAAGATAATAATGAAATTATGACTTGCTGTAAATACAACTTCGTTAACTAGTATGAGAAATAGTTCTGCCAATATTGCATGTTTCATGCAGATCTATGGAAAGTCAAAGAAAATACAGATAAAAGATTATTTGGAAGTATGCCAAATAGAGCAAGGAAAGTTTTTTAGTGATGTAAAGTAAAGTAAATTTTATTTAAAGTCGGCACTATATACATTCAACATGTCAAACACAAGCTCTGTAGAGCTTTTTAACCGACTGATGTGTTATTGACTTTGTGGTATGTATTGATGTGACAAGTACCTGTTGTTAGATTGAAGTTTTATGAAACCCACCATATATAAGTACCAAGATTAGAACGCTGCAGGCACATATCAATGTTTTTCGGAGGCGTCTGGCCAACCCTTTTAATTGACAATGAACATTAACTGTTATTTTCATGCATGCAAATGTTCAAAGATATATTGCGAGAATGGCCCCTCCACTATTTTTGATAGTACTATGTAGTAGTGAAGGAGAAGATACCAATGCATGTAAGCTTGAAAGTTATGAATTGAAGCTCTGGAGCAAAGAATGACTCCCCCCCCCCCCCTCCCAGCCTGAGGGGAAAAAATTGAGACAGCAATGACGAACACTATAACACCCCCACCCATGTACACACTAATTAAGGTTCTGAAGATCTTTATCATGACTATTATATTTTTATCATTGTCTGTCAGGAAATTTAAACAAGCCATGTGCAACTTCCAACTTCTCCGGCGAATCCCCCCCCCCCCCGCATCCCTAATATTACGGATCTGTGCCGATATGGAAAAATTCACAGGCATCTGAAGTATGGACACCCTCCCCCCTTCTGATTTTTTGGGGGCGGCGATTATTTCTCCGAAATGTGTGGATTCCCCTTCTATTCCACCCTAATTTCGATTTATGTAATCGTTTACAAACATGCTTTTTCAGGGCCGTAAATTAACCTTCAATTTGGAGGAGGCAGGAAATTAGGCGGGGGTCTGGGGGCCAGGCCCCCAGACGCTGAGCACATTTTGTGCACTCTGAACACGTTTCGTGCAAAATCCTTGATTCTAGGGCCTTCTAAGATGTTACTTGACTAACTCATTCTAAAAGAAAGATTTGGAATGCTTTTTAAGGGAGGTATCATGTTCTTAGTTATTGGAAACAACATAAATTCTAATGAACTTTAAATTTTAATTTTTTTGGGCTCAAAAGTTGGAGGAGGCAGCTGCCTCCTCCGCCTCCATGTAATTTACGGCCCTGTTTTTTGTAAGCCTTATACTTACCTTATACTGTTTATAATAAGTATATTCTATTATACCAGTCCACAATCTCTAAAGCTTGTGAAAAGCGTGAAACGACTACATCAATCGAAATTGGGTTGAGAGAGACAAAGAATCCAAACATTTTAGAGGAATTGTCACCGCAAAAAAATCAGAATGGGGGGGGGGGGGTTATATATAGTTATCAGGTGTCTGTGGGAAAAAATATGGGGGGGGGGGGGTGGAGTCCCCTTTATTTTTTGTAGCATTTCCCCCCTAATGTTAGTAACTAAATTATATGAAATAAGATCAATTGTGATTAATGGTCACCATTAAAATCATCCTTTTGCCTGTTATTTTTAATTCATCTATGAAGCTCTATCTTTCTATAAATAACTTTAAAGAATTCCAAACGTAATTTTAGAAGAGCGTGCTAGCCAGTCAAAATCGCCCACGTATTCTGCGCGGTATCAGTACATAGCACTTCGTGGTATAAAACGGAAAATCCATTTTTTGTTGCAGTTTTCGGCGATAAAAAGCAATGAATGCAGTCATGTCATACATGGTTGTTAGGTTGAATGATTGTACAATACAACGGTAGTAAATACATTTGCATCGCATATTCCCTGGAGGCTCAACATGCTGACATTCTCAGGGGGTGCCATTCTGTGTCACTTGAAGCTAGGTACCTTGTGTTGTTATTAGTATACAGAGGTCATAAGTCATTTACAGAAACAAGTGCCTGTGATTTTGTCCCCAAAATTTCAAATAGATTATATATGCTCAATTTATGAACTTGAATATATATGTAATCATGTTAGGGATAGTTACAAAAACCTTGCACTAGTTAACAGTTTTGGTTATTTGATCAAACAATTACGAAGCTATGTCCTCCAATCCACTCCAGATACAATCGAGATCCACCCATCGTCTGCGCCGCGCCTTTACTTCCACACATTTTCTTTATACGTTATCACACTACATGTATATATACTTTAATTATCTGAAGGCCGTTGAATTTAACAAATATCTGGCTTCACATGTTTCATCTCCATGCATTCAGTTTTCTTGGCACTGATAATTATTTAAAGAATGTTGAAATCGCTGTCGCAGTACATAAAAAGACTTGGAGAGCCGAGGGGTGCCTAACTCGATAGGATACTTAGATATGAAGATATATTGGCCTATCCCGTATTGTTTAATGACTTCTAAAGTTATCGTACAATATATGGGTACCAGACAAAAATTAGGCGTCCACATATAGATTTGGACACATGTCATCGGATACCGTTAACTATATTCCGGTCCATTGCATATTTCATCCGTCAGAAATCAATATATAGAAATACATACGAATATGAATACGAAAATATATCTAGCAATATGGATCTTGTTTTGCTTTTAAATGAAATTCATTGACAAACAGAATTACATTTGATCTAATTAGCAAAAATACAAGGCAGTTAATAAAAAAGGATAATAAATGTATAATTCGAAAAAAAAAAAAAAGTAATGTACTGTAAAAAGAATGTTAACCAAAATAGTGTATATTTCATTGTTTCAATTATATTTATCATTGAAAATTCAGTCTCAACAGCAAATATTCAAAACCACAAATCTTTTAACAAAATCAAAAAGACAAATGGAAAAAAGAAGTGGATATCATTAATACTGATTAAAATAGAGGTGAATATATGAATGACACTCGTTCCTGAAGTAAAAGTTGATGTATTTATTTTTTAAATATATTATCCTACATAATTAAGTAAAATATTGCTAAGCATTATAGAAGGAAGGACTGAACAAATTAAACCACACTGTCCCACAGGTGCTTGTGGACAGGACTTCCGGTACCCCCCTTCTTTTATTTTTAAATGTTCAATTCCTTGGGTATTTTGGACGTATTTTTTATAAAATATGTAACTTCAGAGGTTATCTATTTCAATGGAATATACAAATCTCGCATAGAAACCGTTTTTAAAAATGTCATATCACCGATCATATATATTATGATGAGTCCGTTGATTTTTCACTACGTTATGACCCTTGGACTTAGAAAAATAGCATGCATTTTAAGTTTTCCGTATTTTTAGTTCGAGTTTACTCTGGTGACCTATTGTAATTGGTTGTCGTCGTCCGTTGTGTGTTGTGCGAACAACTGAACATTTTTAACTTCTTCTTGATAACTAATATTCCAATTCTTTTCAATTTTGGTATGAAGCATTTTTGGGACAAGGGGGACATAAATTTTAAATTTCAGGACTCCTGCACCCCTGGGGTCTTAGGGGCCGAGAAAAACTGCTAAAATGGACAAATCTTCAAAAATCGTTCTCTCTGCAACCGCACATGTGTAAGACAAACTAAATGTATAGTGGTGTAGAGGAGGAAGGCCTCTATCAAAATTGTAAATTTCATGATCCCCGGGGTAGGGGTTTTGATCCCGGGATAGGGGTTCTTACCCCAGGGCGGGGCCAAACTTACTATATAGTGTTTATGTGTAAAATATATAAAAACAATTTCTTTGGTGCTATTGATACTTAATTGAAAATAAATAGATATTTAGATAGAGCAGGTAGTCCTTAAACAAAATTCTAAATTTGAAGACCCCAGGGATAGGGGTGTTGGTATTAGGGTTGGGTCGAAATGGTAAGTTATTAAATGTGTGAATCATAGAAATCTTTTTTAACTTCTTCTTTATAACTACCATTCCAGTTCTTTTCAAATTTGGTATGAAGCATCTTTGGAAAGAGGGGGAAATAAATCGTAAATTTGATGACTCCTGGGGCAAAAACTGCCAAAAATTGATGAATTTTTTATAAAATCTTCTCTACAACTGCATGTGTAAGACTAAATGCATAGCAATGTAGAGCTGGAAAGCCTCAACCAAAATGGTAAATTTTTAATCCCTGGAGTAGGGGTTCTAACCTTAGAACGGGACCAAACTTAGATTATTGTGTTTAGGTGTAAAACATTTAAATAACATCTTTAGTGCTTTTGATACTAAATTGAAAGTAAATGGATATTTACAAGGAGTAGGTAGTCCTTTACCAAAATTGTAAATTCGATGATCTTAGGGGGTAAGGGTTTGGTTTTAGGATGGTATCAAAATTACAATAACGATTTAAAGGACTTCTTTAAGTTTGATGATACTGAATACAATCTAAATGCATATTTAGGAATAGCAGAAAAGGATGTACAAAAAATGGCGAATTTCACAACCAAGGGTTTTGACTCTAGATGGGTCCAAATTAGTCATGTCGTTTAATGTTAATATATATATTATATTATGTAAAGCCTTTAATCAGTGTATGCACTTTTGAGGGCATTGAAGTTTTAAGAACACATCTTGTTTTATACTGTTGTTAGATTTCATAGCACTTGGGACTAATGATATTTTTTCACTAGTACTTAGGTGACCGATAAGGCCCGTTGCCTTTTCGTTTTGTTGTGCTTGCATTTGTTATTTGGTACATTGCTTTGCCATAACAAGTTACAGATCAAGTTCAAGTCAAAGTATCTCTATTTTTCTATCTATCAATTTATCTTCTGATCTCATAAATGATATGCCAACACCTCACAAAAACCCTTACAAACACAGATACATTGCTGGATCCAGTCCCTATCTTTGCTCCTCACGAAAATATTAACAACTGTGAAGGAGAAACTTCAAACGTATTGTGCCACAATATATATTAGAAATGGTGTAAATCAGATGTGGATTCTAAAAACTTCTAAAGAACTTTCAGCTCTTAGTAAACTTGAAAGCACAAAACTTTTCTCAAATCAACAACATCAAAACGTATGACTTTTCAACACTTTACACGACCATTCCTCACGATAAATTAAAGACTAGACTTATGACATCATAGACAGTTGCTTCTTCAACAAAAATGGAAAAAGGAAATATTCAACAATATCTTAGTATTCTTTGGTGATTAGGTCTTCCTACAGTCTGATTGAATTCCAGGGGGAACAACTTGTGTTCCATTGTTAGCTGACCTGTAATTATATTTTTATGTAGCAGAGTTTATTCAAAAGCTGACTAAAGTACAGACCTATATTATATGTATAGGTCTGTACTTTAGTCAGATTGATTCTACATGAGAAGAAAATCTCTTGTTGTGGCCTTCAACTCGACGTTTAAACATATCAATGACGTTTTAATGATGAACAATAATTATTTTATTCATATGTAGATTTTATGTATCCCTGTGAACTCGAAAAAAAGATACCAGAGTCCGCCCAATCTGCTTCGCACTTAGATATTTTTTTTGAAAATTAATATTAACGGCAAAGTACTACTCAACTTTATGACAAACTTGATTATTTCAGCTTTTCCATCGTCAACTTCCCATATTTATGTACCAATATTCCATTATCACCTACATATGGTGTTTACATCTCTCAACTGATTCGATACTCCAGAGCTTGTTTTGCGTATGATAAGTTTTTTAAATCGAGGCACGCTACTGACAAACAAGTTGATGGTGCAGGGATTTCAACAGTCTCGTATAAAGTCAACATTTCGCAAATTCCATGGTCGTTAACATGATCTAGTTTGCCAATACAACCTACCATTGGGTCAAATTCTGTCTAACGTGTTTCAAGCCGCTTGTTAGGCCGTTCATGAAACACTGATTTTGACTACGGATTACTCCATTTACTTGATCAAGACATGGAACTCACGACGGGTGTGACCGGTCTACAGGGGATGCTTACTCCTCTTAGGCACCTTGTCTGGAGGTTATAAAACTTTTTGAGCATGTTTTCATACTCAAACGTCGTACTCTAAATCGTACTCATACTTAAAAGTTAAGGTTATAAAACTTTTATAAAAAAAAATTATACACAAATAGAGTACATGCTAATTTCTTTTTCGAATATGGTGGAGGCTTGCTCAGAGTTGTACTTAAAACAAACATGGTTTTATTTGAGTATGAGCAAGGTAAAAGTTTTATAACACCATGCCTGATCATTATCTTGTTTTCTGTCCAGTATTTCCATCGACGGATTGTGGAAGGAATTTGATTACAAAAATCACTTGTCCTTAAGGCTGCAGTAAACCAGAATGTACACGCTCTATGTTTTCCTAATTCACATATATATTATGCATGCAACATGATGCAAGACCCATTTATGCAACATCAACAGCGTTTCTGTGTTGCATTAATTATTCATATATATCAAGTTATAGCAACATTTTATTCTCATTTCAGTATTATGAGCGCGTTCTTCAGAAAACAACGTGACAGACTTTTCCGGAAGCGACACCGTTTTGACTTTACTTACTGCTTGTCGATTTCCTGTGTCATTTTGTATGTGATATTTACATACGTTGAAAACAATGTGGAATCGATATGTTGGTTGTTTACACCACGCCTTGGTAGGTTTGAATTAAGAATTATTGTATAAAAAGTAATATGTCTTAATTGTATTGCATGTGTATGTCTTAATTAGGAAGAAAATAATGTAATTCTTCTTAGTGATGAATATATATGAAATATTGCTTCTTAATTAAGAATATATGCATACATGTACAAATGTAGCTAAATGCGTCTTTGATAGGAATTCATTGTACGGATATACCAAAATAACACGTGACCAGCAAAATCACTCACAAATCTAACTTTAACAATTTATTAACAGAACAACATGGAAGTAAAAACACTATCTTACAGTAGATCCGATCAAATTTCACAAAATGTTTGTTTACCGCCACACGAGAATAAGTGATCACAAATTGATTAATTAATTAATTAATCAGTCCCCCGATATTATCCAAAATTCTGTAGAATGCTTATAGAGTGCAACATTTACAGTCTTTATACACCAATGAAAGGTGAAAATAACGAACAAAGATCAATCTCATAACTCCTATAAGCAATACAAAATAGAGAGTGGGGCAAACACGGACCCCTGGACATACCAGAGGTGGGATCAGCTACCTAGGAGGAGTAAGCATCCCCTGTCGACCGGTCACACCTGTTTATTACCACACAATTTACAGTCTATTTCTACTAAGATAATATTTTTGTGCATTCTCTTCTAGAACACTCAGTGTTACAGTAAAACAAGTATTACATCACCTTTCTATTGAACTCTGATAAACGTTGCACTAAAGATAGAAGGTTAGAATCTTGCCTAGGTCACAGATGTCAATTAAGTACACTGTATAGCACAACAATTCCGGTATGTTTCAATTATGAATATGATTAGACATAAAAAGGTAGGTTTAAATTCTGAGGATCTGATTGCATGTAACAATAGTTTTTATTAGAAATATGAATATAACGATATTGGCCAAATATCTAAGAATGCAAGCAATTCAGAAATGGTTAATGCATATTTTGTTCAAATACCCATGAAAGATTTCTAAGATAATTTGTTTTCTTTTTTTAAAAGCCGATTTTAATGTTTGAATTTTGTAGAAGGAAGTATCGAACCCAACTTGTCCTTCACTTCTTATGAAGAGATGTCATCTAAATTCAAATGGCTGCACGCAGGGGGACATTACTCGCCTACAAACTGTTTACCCACTCAAAACGTAGCCATACTAATTCCGTTTCGAAACAGGGAGGCACACCTGCGAGTTTTGTTAAATAATCTTCATCCGATTCTTCATCGCCAACAAATAATGTACACTGTATATGTCATAGAGCAGGTAATTTATGTTTTCTTATTACTGTAAATTCCTAAATATACGCGAAGAATTTATGATCGCGTAATTTCGCGAGAAGCAGCAGTCGTGAATTTAAAAAACTCACTTTTGTTTTTTTATTGCTAAAATACATATAAAGACTCTTGATCAACAGAACACTCGCGAATTTATATTCTCGCGATTTGACGTATTTATTTCGCGATATTAAGTACTCGCGTAAAATAAGGAATCTACAGTACAATTATTGTGACTCTAAGTTTGAAATGGTATAGAATGCAATCAAATGAACAAAATTCTAGTTTCTTGTTATACTTGGATTTGATTCTATTTCAAGGCCGACCATAAACCCTTTAATAAAGGAAAGCTGTATAATATCGGGTATCTAGAAGGACTTAAAAGAGACCATACCTGTTTCGTTTTTCATGATGTTGATCTTATTCCCGAAGATGACAGAATTCGATACGGATGTCCAAGAAGTCCCATGCATTTATCCCCGGCCATTGACAAGTTTAATTATAGGTTTGTGCACTTCAACTGGTTTTTTTGTTTTAAAATGAGTTTGTTCCAAAGACATATTAAGAAAACAAAAAATTCTGGGCACTTGTAATTCAGCAAAAATTAAAAATAAGAAAAATACAAAATACGTTCTTTCTAAACTAAAATGTGGATATTTTCGATTAATATATGCCTTCATTCGTTGCATGAAAAAAAAATGTCAAAACAACTTTTACGAAACCCTCTACTAGTCAGTGGTGGATCTATAAATGTATGCAAGATCAATGGAAAATGAGATAAAAAGCACCAAAATTTTCGAATTTTTAGAAAGATAAAAAGTCACATAGTAAGAACAAAATCCTGGAAAAACAGCAATAATGAATTAGCACTAAAACTAAAGTAAAAAAAAAACATAGCAAGCGACTGCATCAGCGTATATCCAATCGGGTGGATTATTCTAGACCTGCTGCACACATTCAGAAAGTGGCATGATACAATCAAGTAATGCTAGCTTCGTTAATGATCATAGAATAATCAGACTTTCATTTCATATAACCCATCGAATATATTTTCTTTTCAAAGTTTATTAGAATTTTTTTGATTTAATTAGTTTTAAAAGAATCAAGTTTACAAATACGAAAACTAATAACACCATGTTGTAGAAATCAAAGAACAGTGATTCGTTGATTACACTTTTGCATTAAAGTTTACGCATTCATCAGCAGATTGCCTGACGATAATTTAATTGGAGGAGTATCAGCTTGGAAGAAAAGAGAGTTTGAAATGGTCAATGGCTGGTCAAATGCCTTCGTTAACTGGGGAGGAGAGGATGACGACATGAGTTCTAGGTATACTACCTGTTATAGACTTAAGGTAGCTCCACCCTCCCGTGACTTATCAACATTAATAGTGCAAAGTACAAGAACCTGACTTGTTTTTAATCTACTTTAATTCAATAATTCTTCCACGATTGATGCAAAGATCAAAAGAATGCCGTGGTCATTATTCTACGATATATCTTTATACGTAATAACTGATTATGAGAAAATTGATACACATCTCGCTTGTACTTCTCGTGTTTTGCTAATACAACAATCAAGTCGATAACTGATAATTCAATTTCATAACCATAAACATTTCAGTGGTCTGCATTCTGAGATCCATACACAGGTAAACAGACATAACAATGTACAGAAGTTAACCCTCTTCCACGTACATGTGTACAGTTTTGTTGGACTGCAAAACAGTTGATACAAGTATAATCCGTCAATTTCAAACTAAATATACTTGAAACTCTACCATTCTATCGCTCTCGAAATGTTTGAAATGTAAAAGGTTATCCTGCAGCACACACAAAAACGAGATCTTTATTTCTTAAATAATCAAAGAAAATGTATATGCTGACATGTTTTTAAAGATGTCAGACATGCAAAAACAGAAGTATATGACAAAATCAGAAATTTGCACGTTTTCCGTACACAGTGTATTGAAAATACATTAAAACTTGAATGTTAAAATCACGTTTTGCTAGTTTCAAAGCATTAGTTCTTTATGAATTATTTATACATAAAATATGGTGGATATCAGGGAAATCATTGTATGATAGATGTACAATAGAGAAAATACCAGCAAGAGTTATTGCCCTTGACAACATTTAAAAAAAAATATATAGATAAATGATGTTTTAGAGAAAATACACACTTGCACAGTATCAATTAGTTTACCATACCTTTTTATTATACCCAGTGAATAAAATCCTTCCAAATTAATGAATTTCTATCATGCACAAAGTCTAATTAAATCAAGATTTTGTAAACCTATGACATCACATTAGGGTAAACCTATTTACATGATAGTATATATCAACATAGTGAGAAATTGATAATTTATGTTCAGTTCATATATTATATCATCGTGACATTCCTGATACCAAACGATTATTAAAGTTTCTTATTGTATTTCAGAATTATTGCCAATGGATTGTCGATATACCGTTACAGAGAATCACTAGGTAGATACACAATGCTGAAGCATAGACGCACTCCCATCAACACTGCTAGGTACGTGACAATAAAGTATCGTACATACTACCCCTAGAACCCTTCTGACTCACATTACCCATTCATGGATAATATTACTCGCATACATTGAACCCTTATTATATCGCTTCATTCACTTAAGGGTCGTGTTTGAATAATCTGAATTCATACTACTCGGATATTCTTATGTCTTAAGGTGATGATAACCAATAATCATCAATCTCATAACTCTTATAAGCAATGCAAAATAGATAACTGAACAAACATGAACCCCTGGAAATACCAGGGTAATCCATCGTCAAAATCAGAGTGCTAAGAACGGCCTTACAATCGGAATGAAACACATCAGCCAGCATTTGACCCAATGATAGGAACCTGTTGTGTTGGCAAACTAGATCCTTGTAACAACCATAGAAGTTGTGAAATGCTTATTTTGAACGAGACTTTTGAAACTCCTGTAACATCAACTTGTTTTTCGGTAGCCTGTCTCGATTTAAAAACTGATCATACGCAGAACAAGTTCTTGCGTATCGAATTACATGTAGTTAAGAGATAAAACCACCACATGCAGGTGATAATGGAATATTGTTACATCAATATGGGAAGGAAGTTGACGATGGAGAAGCTGAAATCATCCCGTTTATCATACAGTTGAGTTTTTAGTTTGCCGTTAATATCTATTTTAGATCAAATATCTGAGTAAGAAGCAGAAGTGGACGACTCTATGTTGTCTTTTATTTCGAATTTACAGGGATATATCGAATGGACATTATTGTGTTTGAAAATTGTAGAACGTCGTTGATATATCTAAATTTCGCATTGAAGGCCACAGCAAGAATTTTTTTCTTCTCAGGCCACATTTAAAAAATGTTGGTTGCCATAGCCCGAGGATCAGGAAAAAGTCAGTAGGGTTTTTTTTGTTTGCTGAAAATATATTGAATATCAAAACTCTGTTTTTATATTTTGTGTTCTTTTGATGAATTAACCCTATTACAGTGAATTACTTGCAGACCTCTCTAAAAAATGCAGTTTTAACTTCATGGATAGGAGTAGTTTGTGTATGGCTCATATATCATTTTGTTATTCTGATATGTTACTTGTTTTGTGGATGTTTGTTTTCCAGGTCTTGAATATGTCCATTGTTTTTTCAAATTTGTCTAGAGTCTTGGTTGCCATGATTTTACTCTCAATGACCAATGTAACATGCATGTATTCTGAAACTTGGTAGCATTGTTGTTAAACTAAAACATTATTCGTATAAACTCAACACAATTTCATGTTCAATGATGTTGGTCAAACGATTTCTGATACAGTAAATCCGTGCTCCACGGTACCTCGAATTACCGAAATGCCCGTGATTTACCGAAATGTCTCCAGAAATACCGAAATGCCCATTAGAACTAACGAAATTCCCCTTCGAATCATTTCTTTAAAGTTAAATTGAAAGATTTGGGATTGATTCAATGTGTAAAATACCGTCTCTGAAGACAAAATAACATAATTTTTTTTAATAAAAAAAAAAGAGTCTTGTTATTAGAATTTGTGTTAATCTAAGGACGGTAACTCATGTTATTTTTCTTTCATTTAGAGGAATGTGTTCAACCAATATTTCCTAATTATTATATATATATATATATTGCTTAAGTTGAATTAAATCAACATTCAGATATATTTTGCAATTTAAACAAATATTGTATAGGGGAAAAAATCATCGGTGATATACATTTATAAATTTTGCTAGAGTTATCTTTCTTTGAAACATCGTGAATGCGAGAATTGAACACAATTGAATTTCCTAAATTTACAATCACAAATTTAAAAACGTTTTATCATAAAAGATTAACATATATAAACTTAATATACATTAATATATATAATTAGAGGGGAATTTCGATACTTTTGGGTGGTATTTTGATAACTAATTCCTGGGGGCATTTCGGTAAATTGCGGGCATTTCCGAATATTCGGGGTACCCATTTACATTTTCATCGGACACAGTTGTTGTTTGTGTCCATAATTATCGAATGATACCTCGTCGGATATAGATAAAATTCTACCAGTATGCCGAATCGATCATTTGAGCGCTTAATATTGCGGCGATTAACAAAACGCCGCAAAGAACAAAACTAAAAACAAATCCAAACGCATCTTCACAAGTCAAGGGCTATTGATTGGTTACCTCGTTACAAAATAAAAACAACATGCAATGTTCTTGATGTTAAGAAAAGTACCCCACGAAGACCATTGTTTACTTTCTGTTTTTACTCTTCCCAAACTTGCATCCTAAACAAGGAATCTCATGGATGATTAAATTTTAGCTTATTGCGTCATTCCCTGTCCCAAACCCGTGTTTTGAATGGTGACTGATGCGAGCATGATGCGAGGTAACGAATCAATAACCCTTGACTTGTAAAGATGATCCAAACGCAGATAGGAACTTGAAAGAAAAAAAAAGTCGGAAAATCGAGTGGAAAAAACCGTGGCCGAAATTATGTCATTAAAAACTCTCCAGTTGAGGTGGGGGGTGGGGGTGGGGTTGTTAGAATGGGTCGGTCGCGCGATGGCAAACAAACTACTTTTTAATTTTGGCCTCACGTAGAAGTTTTTGAATAAATTTTGCTTCACCAGAATATGAAAACTGGTCAGCTTAGAAAGGAGCTCACTGGAATTCGAACAGACTGTTGGAAGACCTGATCACCAAAGACTATACAGATATTGTCAATGAAGAACTCCAGCATATTTCTGATTTCAACTCCAGAGTACTTGTGCGTGGAACTAGAATGGTGTTTAACAAAGTAATGTTTTGAATGACTGATTTCTAGATATGAATGTTTCCGTCATCATTTCAAAGCTACACTCCTTGAATGAATTGATGAAAGGTGAATATAACGAATAGTGATCAATCTCATAACTCCTATAAGGAATACAAAATAGAGAGTTAGGCAAACATGGATCCCTGGATATACCAGACGTGTGATCTGGTGCCAAGGAGGAGTAAGCATCCTCTGATGTGAATACATTGATTAGGTAAAATGTAGCATTGTAAGGACATTATAAAGACAGACAGACGCCGGATAAAATTCGACAAGAGAAGCTCATTTTAGTTTTTCCTCTAGTGAGCCAAAATCTATCTGAATAACCACACCTTTTTGTAAATTTGAACTGTACTTTAAAGGGACTGATTCACGATTTTACCCAAAATTTAGTTTTTCACTTTTAATGATCAAAATCTACTGTCTAATGTGTTTGAAAGATTTCACATGAAAATTAAAGTTATGCATCATCACAGAAGCTCATTATAAAGAGATTATTATTTGTTTTGTAAACAAAGATTGCGGTATGCTATTCTTTACGAAATTTTCAAAAGAAATGGATATCGATCTAAGTATTATTATATATTTCACATTTCAAGCATTTTTGGGGTGAAATGTGTCATCTAAAAGTAAAAATTTGTGACTATGCAAATTTAAGATGCATTATATTACAAAATCAATGTTTGACTTGTTTGTTTGTTTACATAAAAAGACTCGAGTCTTTATTTACATAACATACATTTAAGGCTAGAATATTGTTTTTATTCTTGCATTCAGAAGGTCAAAATTTTGGCTGTCAACATTAAATCAGTTATATTTCTAATGTTTAACATCAAAAATGGAAAATATTTTTATCAAAAATCGTGAACCAGTCCCTTTAAAAACGTAAGATATGATACTTTTTTAAAAAAATTTTTAAATCTGATAAGTTCTGGTCATTCATGTGTAAAAATTATTTTTGTCAGCAAATAATGATTTTGAATTTTAACTAATATCTATATATTTGTTGTAGATTCCATCTTCTGAAAGACAGCCAAGCCCGATTTCCAATAGATGGACTATCCAGTCTGGTGTACATTTCTCCTAAAGTAGAAGTGTATCAATTATTCACAAAAATATCTGTCATAATTTGATATTTTTCTAAATGTATTATTGTAAATAGAATGATATTAAAAGTCAGTGTTGAAAGAGAAGAAACGTCCCAAATGATATTGAATCTGATTCTAATTCATATTCGGGTTTAGTTATACAGACCCTTAAGTGTATTTCTGCACAAATGGAACGGTCAACGAACGGTTTGGGAACGAACGGTTTTGATCGACAGCAGTACAATACGCTGTAAGATAGAGAATGAATGGTCTGGGCCAAGGTTTGGTCTCTATTTCACATTCTACATTTGAGAATATTTCGGCACTTTTAATAAACAAAGATATTGTAATAAAGACAGAACAAGAAGGCAATAAGGGTTTCAATCTTTATCTAATATTCGATACGCAAGAGCTTGTTCTGCGTATGGTCAGTTTTTAAATCGAGGCAAGCTACTGATAAACAAGTTGATGGTGCAGGGGTTTCAACAGTCTCGATTGAAGTCAGCATTTTGCAAATTATATGGTTGTTCTAACAATCTAGTTCGTCAATACAACTTATCACTGGGTCAAATGCTGTCCGACATGTTTCCTACCGATTATTAGGCCGTTCTTTACACACTGATTTTGACTACGGATAACTCCGTTTACCTGATCAGTATATAGGGCTCACGGCGGGTGTGACCGGTCGACAGGGGATGCTTACTCCTCCTAGGCACCTGATCCCACCTCTGGTGTGTCCAGGGGTCCGTGTTTGCCCAACTCTCTATTTTGTATTGCTTATAGTATCTTCACCTTTCATTTCATTTCTGACCGGACAGTGCATGATCTGAACCATTTTCAGTTAATTGTTTCTCTATGCGGTATTCTTGCTTCTGTCTTAATTATACAGACATTTACTAGGTTAAATATATTACGATGTAACTTATAGGAGTTATGATATTGATATTGATCACTGTTCATTATCTTCACCTTTCATGTAATAAGCCTTTAGGATACTCTTGTGGAAACTGTCTCTTGTTTAACACGCTTTTTATACCTTTTACGAAGCCTCTTTTTCTTTTTTCTTCTCACCTTTCGATGACTATGGTACTACCAATCAAAGGGAGGAAAATGGTAAATAATCCGTGTCCTTTCTGACGCCCCACTTTATAATGGTACTTCATTGTAATGATAAAGCTATAAATCCTAATGGAATGTTCCGATATAGAGCGATGATTCTTAAGGCAGAGTGCAAAATGGTATTTCTCTTCAATACACTTTTCGGAAAGGAAGTTTCATTTAAAAAGGAAATGACAGTCCCTAAAGAGGTCATGATGGGAATGTTGATGGTATCAAATTGTTTTTGTTTTTACTCAGTTTCAAATATTCAGCTCTGATAGATTCCCATCTAGCTTGTTGTCTATCCTCCAGATGAAATGTACAAGGAACCATCCTTAATGATTTCAGGGCATTGGATCCTACCACCTGAGGATCATTCACAATGCAATACACATACATAGATTTCAGATTTTCATACAAATCCATGGTATAGTTTGCTAAATAAGTAACGTTTGTCTATTTGGTCATGGTTTCATTCTGAATAACGAGCTTCTGACTATCTGTTCCGAGCTTATAAGCTACATTGTACATTGCCGCTAGCCAAGGGTTTACGATCCGCTGTGTGTTTCTACAACCCTTGGCTGCGTTAGCACGATTTTCGTAGCTTTGAATGGCGTCCTCTAGCGGATGGAGAGAGCAAACTTTGTTTGGATTACATCATGTTCAACCTACGAAAATGCGTTTTTAATCCCGTGGGGATCCGGTTTAGAATAGGTCCTCAGTACCCCCTTATTTGTCGTAAGAGGCGACTAATAGGGGCGATCCTTTGGATGAGACCGCAAAAACCGAGGTCCCGTGTCACAGCAGGTGTACCACGATAAAGACCCCTCCCTGCTCAATGGCCATAAGCGCTGAGCATAGGGCTAAATTTTGCTGCCCTTCATCGGCTGTGGTGACGTCTCTATATGAGTGAAATATTCTCGAGAGGGACATAAAACAATATTTAAGCGTTTTTCATCTACACTTTGTGTGTTGTTAAAATAGAAATGGCTGCGCCCAGTGAGTTATACGATGTTATATGCAAAGTCTCATGACACAGTTTACACACCGTCATGTGGTATGGAGATTCTATGAAAATCTAATTGAATGTAAGTGTTTTGAAGACAATGACTAATTGTTTACACATTACATCATCTTGCACGTGGTGTAACGTAACCCACTATCTGATTAGATGCAGAGGACTTGGCCTGCATCCAATCATATGCAGGAAATTGTTGACATGAAAATCGTGCCAACGCATCCAAGGGTTGAAGAGAAGCGGAACGGATCGTAAACCCTTGGCTAGCGAAAATGATAAGCTAGGATAAGGGAAAACGAAAACCTAATGGAGTTTTTCTAAGTAATTTTCTCTTAAACTGTTGCATCACCCGATCATATTTATTGAAATTTAGTAATTTCATGAAACTATCTTCCCGCGGATCACCGAAAGATTTCCGTATTTTTTTTTCAACTTTCTTCCCAGTCCTTCATTAATTTAATTAAAGCTGTGGAATGAATGTAAGCCCCCGCTCTCAAGTGAATTCGGATGATATCCATCATGCCATCGACATCAATACAATGAGTCCAATGCGTATGGGTCCATTCCACCTGTACAGGACATTGGCTTAAAGGGACCGAGTTTATTTATTTCCAGTTTAAATCTACCCCATTTAAAAGTATTAGGGTCTTTGACATTGGCAGCGTAACTTTATTGTATATTTTACATGCACAGATGAAATTGTCAATTCATATCGTAGCTTTTTCCTTCAAGTATATACAGGTCAATCTTTAAATGAATCAAGTTTCTAAGGATAGTGTTCATTTTTGGGTTTCTGGGTACACAGGTGTGATTCGGTTAGTCTTCCTCCTCTTCCCCCTCGTCTTCATCATTGTCGTATTTATCCAGGTAAGATTCAAGTAAATATTTGTTTTTTGCGAAGAGCCATCTTAATAGATTTCTTTAATCCATGATTGTCGGACAGAAATTCATCGATGGTCGCCCGTTTCTAGATGCTATAGCTGACCTTGAATTTTCGCTGGCTAGGATGTTTACACATTTGTTTCCTCCTTGACTATGAGAGGTAAACAGGGTAGGTAACTCTTGTTTACTTCAGTGTTTAAAACAATTTATCCAAAAGTGTCCACATATCCCAAGTTTCCACTTGCCCCTATAGCGCAAAACTATACATAATGCATAAGCTTCAATACAAAGTATAGGCCTAATGCAGAGAGATCTGACTTAAACCACACAATTTAACATAGTGAAAACATATCTAACCTCTTAGCATGTTGACCAAATTCACTTTTTTAATTCATTATATAACTAGAGAATAGTTGAGCTCATTGTATAAAAACCTACCATCAGGGACGGATCCAGGAATTGCGGTTGGGGGGGGGGCGCAAGTTTATGAGGCAGGGGGTCTGAGGGCCACCATGAGGCCCCCAGTGGTTCCAGGGGACTAAGCACCCGAAAGCTCCTGGATTTTACAGATTTTATAGGGCCAGTAGTCAGTTTTACTATTTTCTGTCATTTGTAATAAGGTGAAATTAATAAAAGGACGCAAAGTTTTAAAGGATTTTTAGAAAAAATGTATAGTTCTCCCAATAAAAGTAATTCAATAAATCAAAAGATTTTGTCATTTATTTCTCCGAGAGTGGAAGAAATTATTGCTTCTTTAACCGTTTACATTTCCTAAACAATAGACCACGATTTATCTTAATTTTAAAAATTTTAAGCGCCGGCGGCGCCCCCCTTAAATCCTCCACTGACCACGTTAATTATTAGTCAAAGAAAATAGCCACTTTTCCAAGAAGTCAAAGCGAAAGTGCCCCTTTCACGGTGTCAGCTGAGCGCCTAGTGTGTTAGCACTAAAAGTGGACATAAACAGCAGGACCCATATTTACTTAAGTTCGTAGACGTAAACGTACTCTCCGGGATTAACAACAATGGTCCCAGGGACAATCAACAGCGGTCCCCAAGACAAAAAATGAGTCAAACAACAGCGATCTTGGTACAAAGACAACCACCAAGGAGACTAATTAGCAAAGAAGAAGAGTGATGTGTTCCAACTATGTGAAATCGGAGTTCTTAACACACTTTGCTGTGGGTAAACTTAAAACATGGGTTTACTAAACATCTTAACACTGAGAATTAAAACACTGCGGTACCGATTTTTCCTAGTCATCATGACGTCATAGCGCTGCCGAGTGCATCAAAATTCCCTACTATATCGTCATAGTGTTCCCCTACCGTTCTCGTTGTTCATTTAATAAATTATTGTATATTTAATAAAACAAAGAGTAGATTTTATTAAATGCCTTTATTCGTTTTTAAACACCGGTGAAACTTGGAAAAATAACACATAGCTCTTCATTCCCTGTATTCATGACGTCACATAACGCTCTAGCTTGACCGCACTTGGCAGCCGGCGAGCTTGACTTACACCTGCACTATCTACTGTACTCAAAACTGCACTCAGTTGAACACCCTATCGACTCCCTGGACTGCTGAACACATACGATACGGAGGTCAAGTGCATTCAGTTGACCCCCTATCGAGCAGCCTGATAACACTAACGGATAACTCCGTTTACCAGATCAAGATATATAGGGCTTTAAGTCGGATGTGACCGGTCGACAGGGGATGCTTACTCCTCCGAGGCACTTGATCCCACCTTTGGTATATCCAGGGGACATGTTTGCCCAACTCTCTATTTTGTATTGGTTATAGGAGTTATGAAATTGATCACTGTTCGTAATCTTTACCTTTCACTAAAATATCGCACATTCATTGCCTGTAAACATACAGGCCTTTTACATGACCTTCTTATGTAACTCTCCCAAATACAAACATAGAACGCCTGGAATCTCTTTATGTTACATATATCAACAAAGTACAAATACATTACAAAACAAAATGTATTTGTCATAAAAATAGAACAGAATTTTGATATCTATCTTAGACGAATTGTTTTCCTATTATTGTAAAATGTAACATCTATAGGCATATGTAATTTAAAAAAAAACCCACAAAAAACATTCCATTTACATATTACATATATTTTACATTTATTCATTGAATGAAATTAATAGTTTTAGAATTTGTGATATTTCCACAAGACATGTTACACATATAATGCACAAACGGCAAAAGAGAACACAAAATAAGCAATATCAACTAAAATATTAATTATAATGCACAAACGGTAAAAGAGAACACAAAATAAGCAATATCAACTAAAATATTAATTATAATGCACAAACGGCAAAAGAGAACACAAAATAAGCAATATCAACTAAAATATTAATTATAATGCACAAACGGCAAAAGAGAACACAAAATAAGCAATATCAACTAAAATATTAATTATAAATGGTTAGAGAATATAATAAGTGTACCCACTCCTCCGCCAATTTTCTGCGTTTATACGGTTATTCGTTGGTTGTATCCATACGATCGATGCATAAATGCATATCATTTAATAACTTTTATGGTGATGACTTAACAACAATGCTGAGTGGATGAAAAATTCATTTAATTTCTGAGTAAAAAGAAATCTGCACTCATTTTCGTTAGCCAAGGCTTTACGATCCGCTCCGCTTCTGTACAAACCCTTGGCAGATTTAGTGAGATTTTCGTAGCCTCAACTTTCAGCATATGATTGGACGCAGGGAAAGTCCACTGCTCAATCAGAGAACGTGTCACTCGGCCGTATATCAAATACATATCCAAACAAATGATGCCACGTGCGCAGTTCAGACTCGTATCTGCGTAAAGAAGTGCATTGTATTTACTATAGTACCGTATATGTACCATAAGTTTGATATCAAGCATCCCTTGTAATTCATTGTTTTATGATCTATCTATCCCAGATTTAGACAGTTGCGTCGATCAGAGTTATTTTCCTCAATTTGGAATTCACCTTACACATGTGGGGTTATTTTTAGACGTAGACTCAACGACTAGATATATTTCATGGGTTCACACATGTTTATTTTCTAAATAACATTCTCACTGATTTCTTTTACAAGTATACATTTAAGAGATATTTAAATTTAATATTAATGTTACCGGGGGATAACTCCAACAAGCACACCGGTCATAAGATTTATTTATATCACAATCGATCAGAACAACATCATTCATAGATCATCCAAATGTTATACAATAAATATCATTCAAAAGATTCTACAACAAGTAATAACAAATATTAAACATGCACACATTACATATGACACGACATAAAATCACGGACAGGCATGACAAAGAAATAATTCTATATTAAGTTCCATTAATCACATAAATAGAATTGTCTTTTCTTCATCAGATCACATAATTAATATAGAATCATAATTAATCAAATTTACTTAATATTCTGCATTTAAAACTAAGAGCCTGTCTAGAACATATAATGGCAAGACAAACATATCAAACACCACCTAAACAATGCATAACACACTCTTACCAAAGTCTATAGTAATGTGTAGGTCTGGTGTATATCAATTAATACAAACATACATATAACTCAGATTTCTGAAACAATACACTCATAATGAAATCAATAGAAATAAAATAATTATACTACTCTTACTCTCACTCACTCTATGCATACAATCCTTAACAGTAACTGACCTGATTAGTAGATTGTAATCTGTAAGTCCAAATGTCCCAAAGTTTTTAACTAAAGTATGACACAACTGCCCAATTCAATTTCTAAATTCAAACTGAATCTTACACTGACCAAGAACTGTCATGTGATCAATAATTAAGAAACGAATCGATGAACCATGAAAAACAATCCGTAACCAGCTTAAACTATAGCTGGTCATAAGGGAAATACTCAAATATTAAACCTATGGAAACCTGTTTGTGTATTTATTGCACATATTAAGCTGGTATCATTTATCGTAAAATTAAAAACACTGAACACTTGTATTGCTATAAATTAAACATGTTATTATTCCAGACGGGCAAGGATGCTCTACCACATAAATGTTTTGAATTATTTGCATACTACATTGCGTTACTCTCTGAGCACAGCCATTTCTAAACAACGAGCGCAGTAATTTCTAAACAAGTTTTAAACAGTTGCTGAAACACGCATTTTCATGGGATAAGCATTGTGTAATCTAAACAGGGTTGTTTTCTCCATCCGTTAGAGGGCGCCACTGAAAGCTACGAAAATCGCACTAAATCTGTCAAGGGTTTGTAGAGAAGTGGAGCGGATCGTAAACCCTTGGCTAGCGAAGATGGATCTCTATCTTGTGCAGAGTTTTCTGCATCGTAAATCAAATGTTTTTATCTTTAGAAGGGGTGGTCTTTTCCAGTAGGTTTCCCAGAGATCTGCAGCTAATACAGATGTATATGTCGCTACGTTTCCCATGCTTTGTGTTGTATCTGTGTGTGTTTGATTGAATAAAGCTGCCTAATAACTTTAAACATTTTTATAATAAAAGAAAACGCAAAGATCAAGCATGATAAACTTACATTCGATTTATCATGGTGCCGTAACTTTTTGTAAAGTTTAAACATGAATCAGTATATCTTTGCGACTTAAAATTTTAAACATATGTATGTATGCAAAATTGAAATTGAATAGCCTTGAGTTTTTGTTTTAATACTTGCCAAATAAGTAATGGTTATCTTCTAGCATCCGAGTAATATTCATATTATCAAATAGATAGGCGGTCCTTCTGTCATGAATGCGCGGAGCGCACGAGTGAGAGAAGGACCGCCCATATTTTTGATAATGTGAATTTTACGAGGATGCTAGAAGATAACCGACTTGTCACATATTTCAAAAGCTTCTCAATTTACATTTATTGGAACATACATTCAATACAATGGTAGATTGTCATATACCATCGTCGGACGATGCATGTGTATATAAAATTTAATATGCTTTACCCGTAAAACAGCAAAACTAACTTAACGAAAACTGATTATCCCTGGCAGTATCTATCACATAGCTTGGCGTGCTTTCCTTTGTTAAAGTGTGGGTTATCTGTACATAACCCACAGTTTTCTTCAAACCCCGCCCACATTCTCGAAAGAAAAAAACAACATCACTGTTCATTGTATGACGCTCCTCCAGATCAAAATTGCATATATCAAACACGGATAACTGACTCGGACTAAGTTCTCCAAATACATTATAGATATTCACGCTGAATCTCACTTAAACCTTGATACAAGATAATATCGCCAATTGTCTCGTCCCAAAGACTTTCTATTTCCACATTCTCCTCAAGTCGAGAAACACGTGTACGTAGAAATACGAGTAGCATTTATAAAGAGTTTTATAAAAGACCCAGTCAGGTGATATGAATGCGTTTGAGAGATAAACTTGTTTAGCGGACAGAGCGAACTTTTATGGTTTCGCATCTTACAATTCTTAATTTTTTCTCTCTTATGTTTCACCATTTTTTTTAATCTATTGTATATACATGTGAATGTTTTTTCCAGCTAATTTAGTCAAAATATGTATTAGAATGAAGGATATCAAATAAGATTTTGAAAAGAGTAACCACCATCATCAGTTGAATATATTGCTAAATTTTTAAACAGAAAAATGCATGAATATGTGCGAAAGCCTATTAGTATCATGTAAAAAATTTAATTCATATTCCATTATCTCGTAATTACGAGAAAAGATCTCGTACTTACGAGATAATCAGCTCGTAATTACGAGAAAAGATCTCGTTATTACGAGAAAAGATCTCGTTATTACGAGAAAAGATCTCGTAATTACGAGATAATTATCTCGTAATTACGAGAAAAGATCTCGTTATTACGAGAAAAGATATCGTAATTACGAGATAATTATCTTGTAATTATGAGAAAAGATCTCGTTATTACGAGATAATTATTTCGTAATTACGAGAAAAGATCTCGTTATTACGAGAAAAGATCTCGTAATTTCGAGATAATTAACCACAATACAGACTTAAATCTATGCCCCGATTTCAAAAAGGCAAGTTAATTAGGTAGGAAGTCACGTGGTACAGTGACGTCACATGCGCCCTTCGGATTGTGAAAGTACTGCGAGATATTATTAAAAACTCAACTTTTAGGGGCCCAATTTATTTACCATGGGCAACATTTAAATCGATGTTGACAAATTGTCCGAATTTTATATGTGTTCGCCACCAGTGCACACATATAACGATGTAAATACCCAAATATAGCGAGTAAAGCGTGTATGAAATCGGCAATATTGTGAGTAAATAATGTTTATATGGGTCCCTGTCTACAAACTGTTTGGGGATGTTATTCCTTGATACATTTGTAATTGGCGCTGTTTTTCTAAAATAAACAGTGCAATCATTATTTATTTTTGGATTAGACAAATTATGATACGTTAATGTGTTGACAACTAGGCCCTATGCCAAGCTATTGTCACGCCTGCATTTCGTAATGAAAGAAAAAGACAACACACACAAATCAATAAAAATATTCAAATTTAAAGTGGTAATCACATTATTTATTTTGATAAAGCAATCTTATTACTATTTTTGAATAGTGATCTGAACGTCTTTAGGAAGTACGAAGTGGGAGCACGGCGTTATAGCCTACTGACGCACTCTTTAATAATAAATATTAATCAATAAGGAAATAATTTTATAATTCAATTTAAAGTTAGGAAATACAATATTCTATTATTTGTATAATTAAAAGTTCAATTATTTTGTATCTTTAATTTTTTTTTCTTGTTTGTAAATCTACCAGTTGGTAGAAGTTACATAATGTATCGTCGATATACAAGGTGAAGGTCAGTTGATCCGAGTGTGTATTGAATTTGAAGAGCAAAACAGAATGTATGCTATAGGCCTACCAGTGCTTATAGCTTCGATATATCCATTTTCTCGCAGTTTATCAGGATCTCTGTCCAAACGGTCTTTGAAAAGGTGACTGTGTGTGTTTTTTAAGGTAAAGTTCTTGCTCCAACAAAAAAAAATTATCCACGTCTTTTTTCTCGTATCTTCCTTCGAAAAATTGAAAAAATACTCAGTCTAAATCCTTTCTACCGACAACTAGCACGGCACAAAACATCTTAATGCATTATTATTTACAAGCCGTTAATGTTTACAAGCCGTTAATTACAGGCTTGGAAAACATTTCAAGTAAAAGAAAACAGTAAGAAGATAGTTTAGAGAGTAAATATAGTGGGTAAGCATAAATTATGCATTGTCTGTAAGGCGTCTATGGAGAGCCCCAGCGCGTCAGAGGAATCTCAACTTGTAACTCAAACGGAACTGTCTAACTTTAAGACTGAAAGAGCGTCAGAAGATGTTTAGTTTTTAATTTCTCTTAAACTTAAGGCATGGTACTATTGTACTAGAATTTACAGCTTTACACAGATAAGACAACCAATGATCTTACCTTTGAAAGTCTGAACTGGGCACGTGACTGTCACTTGATCCGTGTATTAGATATGTTTGACAACACCGATTTAAAATCAAGTAATTCTGGTTAAAACAGGTGAAATAATGTTATTACATGCTGTACAGCCTAAAATACTCGTACGTCCGGATCCGATGATTTAAGAGCGTTTTACAAGCTGGGAAAATATTGTCAAAATTCGGACCATACAATTTTAAGACATAAATATCAAAAGTTACAGATGATGACACGATCTATTTCACAATACGTACCAAATTGGAAAGGCAAGCGCATTAAATTAAGAGGAGCTGATAAGGGTTAGATGTATTTTCTAAATATCTCTAAATCTTCAAATGATTAAGGATTACAGGTAGCAAAGTTGTGTGTTGTGACGCTCTGCAACGATCATTGGTTACATGATAAGGAGTCTTTTTGGGAATAACGTACGAACTTTCTATGTTTTCTATCTATTGAATAAAAATATTTTGTAAAGAATTATACAACATAAATTGCTGAGAATGTTCTTCTAAACAATATGCCATCTTCACTTTATTTTCTGGCGACATCATAACGAGACTGTTGAAACCTCTGCACCATGAAGTTGTTCAGTAGCCTACCTTGATTTTAAAACTGATCATACGCAGGATAAGCTCTTGCGTATCGAATCAGTTGAGCTATATGCATGTGATTGATCAATTTTGTTATATTTGCTTTTTCTTATCAAGCATTGTTATCACTGACTGAATGCATGCCATACCACAGCTACATACGATTAGAACATTCACGTAATTACATATATTGATGATATTGAAGCTTTCAACTTATGAAGAACAATATGTTATTGTCTTTGACTATGAATCAAGGACAAAAAGACGTATAGTATCTAGCTAGAGTCCAATAATGGGTTTAAATTGAATCGGGAATGCTTACTCCTCCTAGACACCTGATCCCACCTCTGGTGTGTCCAGGGGACCGTGTTTGCCCACTCTCTATTTTGTGTTGCTTATAGAAGTTGTGAGATTGATCACTGTTCGTTATCTCACCTTTCATTGAAGAGTTCTTAAGTAGGTTTTGTGATAAACCACTTATTACACCCGTCATCAAAGACCAGATAACAGCTAAAATGCATTTAATAATTTCTCCTCAAGTCTGTGATCACCTGATAATGAATGCATTGATTGTACGATATAAACTGGAAAATGAATAAAAGATTTCTAATGTGTAAATCACCATTTTCTACTTTCAATTTGAAAGCGCGTAAAAAGGTTTTCAAATTTTGGATATTATCCCACCTTCATATCTAGAGATGACTTCTAGGATATTGAATTGCATGTTCATGTAGTAAGATATTTCTTTCAGGAAGTTTCATTGTGCGTGTTGTTTGTACATCTTTTGCTTCTTTTTTCTAGTTACAATTGATTGAAGTATTGTCAGTTGACTTTTCTAGTACAGTAACATCAATCACATACTGCCTTTTTTCTAATTTCAGGTCTAAACACGGCAGATTTAGGTCAAGCTTTTCTTTCTAATCTGTTTTGGATCGAAATGGCAATTCACGATCACACGTCATCCGTATAAACAATTAAATATCGCATGGCGCATTATTGTTTAACCAAAACCTTTAACCATACCCAAAACCAGACCAGGTTTTTTTTTTATTATATACATATGTGTCATTTAACACATCAATGAGATTGAATAATTTTAACGGGGTCTTTGTCCATATCCAGCATTGTGTACATATTTTGTTCTTTTTTGATAAATAACATTTTTGCATGTATATGTAATGATTGGAACACAAAAATGTTTAAGCCGTGGAGTGGACGATTTTAATGTTTAGTGGCCGCTTTGAAATGTGATATTTTGAATGAAAAATCTACAAAATATACATATTCTTTTTTTTTGTACACGCAGAATTTCCATTTTTTCTCTACCCAGTAATTTACTAGCAATTTTGTCTTACTTCGCAACACGAACATGCAGCATAGACATATGTCCTTCTACAAAGGTGAACTACCAAACGCTGATAAATTCAATAAGAATTTCCTGGTCAGGATATTTGGCTCACGGCGGGTGTGAATGCGAAAATTATAAAATGTTATCAAATATTTATATAAATTGTGCACACAGAAAAAAAGGTTGAAATTCCATTATAGCAGACATTTGCACCTCCCCAGTATTTCATTACCAATTCTGTTCTACTCTACAGCATAAACACACTATATAGACATATTTATTCTGCAAAAGAGAACTACTAGGCACTAGTAAATTCAACAAGGTATAAGAGAAGCGGAATTTCCTCTGAATAGCACGTATTTTTCGGTCCAGTGTTTGCACTAACGACGAAATTTGATCATAAAACGTTACTTAAGTTTATAACTGGAGTGAGCTAGAGTATACAAGCTATAATGATATGTCGTCCTAATTCTTTTTTGCAATACCCTTTTATGCACCAGCAACAACTCTTCTGTATTGATGAAAGGTGAAAATAACGAACAGTGATCAATCTCATAACTCCTTTAAGCAATGCAATATAGAGAGTTGGGCAAACACGGACTCCTGAATATACCAGAGGTGGGATCAGGTGCGTTACTTGTATATAAAGTTATAGCAATATAGTTGTTCATCATTTCAGTATAATGAGAGCATTCTCCAGAAAACAACTTGACAGACTTTTCCGGAAACGACACTGCCTTGACTTTACTTACTGCATGTCGATTTCTTGTATCATTTTGTATGTGATATTTACATATGTCGAAAGCAATGTGGGGTGGATATGTCAGTCGATTACACCACACCTTGGTAGGTTTTACTTAATGTGTCTCTTACGACAAACAAGGGGTACTGAAGACCTATTCTAACCCGGATCTTCACGGGACCGCCTTGATTATAAATTAAGAGATATCAAGTAATTCGTATAAAATAGTAATGCATATACAAAAAAGAATACCTATTAATTAAGAATATATACATAGATTAAAGTGTCTTATATATCAATTCATTGTATGCATATACATGTACTTCTATGGGTCAGAATACGCCTTGTCGTGACCAGCAGAAATCAATTACGAACAGGTTTAAAATCCAACAATTTATTTACAGAATAAAGTGACAGTAGGTCCAATCAAAATTGTCATAAACAGTGTTTTATGCGATGTTTGTTTACCGCCACACGAAAATAAGTTGTCATCAATCTCCATTAACGGACCCCGACAATGCCTTAAGTAACACAGCAGTTATAATAATATATTTCATTAATGTAACACAGCAATACCTTAGTAATATATTTCATTAATGTAACACAGCAATACCATAGTAATATATTTGATTAATGCATATGATTAGACATAAAACAGTAAGTTTTAATTCTGAATGCTTGTTTACACGAAACAATAGTCTTTTATTACAAATATGCATCGAGTAACTTTGGGAAACTATATAACAATGCAAGCAAATGAGTTGATAATTAATGTAATATGTACATCTTCATATTGAAATATCCTTGAAAGATTCTTAAAATAATGTTTCTTTTCTAAAAGACGTTTTTAATGATTCAAAAACCGAATTGACTTTTATAGAGGGAAGCATCGAACCCAACCTGTTCTACACTTCTTATGAAGAGATGTCATCTAAATTCAAATGGCTGCACGCAGGGGGACATTACTCACCTACATATTGTATACCTACTCAAAACGTGGCTATATTAATTCCGTTCCGAAACAGGGAGGCACACCTGCGAGTTTTGTTAAATAATCTTCATCCGATTCTTCATCGCCAACAGATAATGTACACAGTGTATGTCATAGAACAGGTAACTTATGCTTTCGTATTACAATCATTGTGACAATAAGTTTCAAATCGTATACTCGTTGAATGCCAGCGACTTAGCAAACTTTTTAAAAATTCCCCCTTTCATTGGATTTGATTCTATTTCAAGGCCGATGATAAACCCTTTAACAAAGGAATCCTGTATAATATCGGGTATCTAGAAGCACTTAAAAGAGACCATACCTGTTTCATTTTTCATGATGTTGATCTTATTCCGGAAGATGACAGAATTCGGTACGGATGTCCAAGAAGTCCCATGCATTTATCAAGAGCAATTAACAAGTTTAATTATAGGTTTGTACACTCAACTCTTTTCTTCCAAAAGGCATTTCATTAAAATCTTAATGCATCAAGAAATAAAAATTCATGATACATTCAGTTTTCTAAATTAGAATACGGATATTTACGATAAATACACGTCTACATCTGTTGCATGAAAAAATATCACAAAAAATTATGGCACTCTGTACTTGTCAGTGGCGGATCTATACATATATGCAAGGTCAGTGGAAAGTGATATAAAAAGCACTAAAATTGTCGAATTTTCGATAAGATAAAAACATTTACATAGTAAGAACAAAATACTAAACAAATCGTAGTACTGAGAAGCACTGGGCTTGGTTTGTAATGTTGTATGAATATACAAGATATGATAGTACTACTACCATAATTTTCGAGAATTTCTTGCAATTGCTAAGAAATGGGAAGAATAAGATCTTGGAACTCTTTTCCAAGCAGTTATGTCTTATCAATATTTAAGTCAGATGGATATTTCCTCGAAATGAAATGAGAATGAAAAGGTAAAGATAACGAACAGTGATCGATCTTACAGTTCCTATGAAGTATACAAAATTAAAAGTAGGGTACACAAGGACCCCTGGACGGACCAGAGGTGGGACCAGCTGCTTAGGAGGAAAAAACAACCCCTGTCAACCGGTCACGCCCGCCATGAGCCCTATATCTTGATCAGGTAAATAGATTAATCCGTAGTCAAATTCAGTGTGTAAAGAACGCCTAACTATTGATATCAAACACATTCAAACATCTTTTGACCCAATGTCGGGTTGCATTGACAAACTACATCGTTATTACGACCATGGAAGTGTTGATTTTAAACCAGAGTGTTGAAACCCCTGTAACATCAACTTCATTGTCAGTAAACTGCCTTGATTTAGAAACTGGTCATATGCAGAACATGTTCTTGAGTATCGAATCAGTTGAGACACATAAACATGATATACATCTGATAATGGAATATGCCTGCATAAATATTGAATTTGAAGTCATCCAGTTTTTCATAAAAATGAGTTGTTAGTTTGCCATTGCTATTTATCTCAATAAAATATCTTAAGTATGACGCAGATAATAACATTTAGAACGAAAGTTTAAATCACAGTCCTCATAACTTATTTTCGGTTTCTTATCAATACAATGAATTCATGTTGTACAGGTCACTGACAATGTGACAAATAAACAAACGGGATATCTAATACTTATTCATTTCCTGTACAGTGAACAGTTGATAATGTAATCTGTCTAAAAATAACGATCTTCAGTACTCCATTTCATGCAAGTCATGTGTAGGGTACTTTGTCCAATGATTTCTCCGCTAACGTCCAAACTACGCGATATCTGCTGTCTGACGTGTTAGACCGTTCTTTAGATATTAATTTTGACTTCGAATTACTCCGCTTACCTGATCAAGATATAGGGCTCACGGCGAGTGTAACCGGTCGACAGATGATACTAACTCGTTCCAGGCACCTGATCCCTTCTCTGGTGTGTCGAGGGGGTCCATGTTTGCCCAACTCTCTATTTTGTATTCCATAAGGTGACTGTTCATTATTTTCACTATCTTCACCTTATCTTCCAACCTACCAGGACCCAGTTGCACGAAGGTTAGTTAACTTTAACTAATATTTAATTTGTCATCAACCCTTAAATTAATCCAGCGACAATTAGATGTTAACTGTCAGTTAAATGTAAATAATTTTTGTGCAAATGGGTCCTGGTCTTCAAATCCCACGATACGCGTTTCAAAAACGTGTCACGCAACACTTGTTTCATGAAAAGGTGAAGATAACAAACAGTGAGCAATCTCACATATTGTAGCACGATAATATTTCATAAACAATAAGAAATCTAAGGAACTATATTATTTTAGACGTGCAAGCGTTTTCAAATTAATTCAATTATTAAGTGTACAAATCTTAAAGAATTGCGAAACTTAGGAAATTTTTTATTCTTAGCAGAGAAAATAAGAAAGGATAATTCATAATTGTAATAACACCCCATTTCTTTTTCTCATTTAACACAATTTTTTCTTCTTCTATTTTTATTTTCATAGAACTCTCACGCAATCACCTATATTATAAATATTATCTTTTATACTTATATGTATGTGTATGCTGATCTGTAGCTCTGATTATGTGTATGTTGTTCACCTTATATTTCATTATGTATAAAATTGTATATCTGATGTGCCAGATGGCACAAAGAAATAAACTGAACTGAAAATATGATACTGCATCGGTATTTCGATAGAAACAAAAATGGGTGCGAAGAAGCCCTTGCATACATATTGTAGAACCCCATTTTGGAATACTTCATTAGCTGATTGGGGTCGTTGATGTAATGAATGTTCAACCCTACTAATCACTGGCGTATGTGCCGAACGCTTGAAAATGACGATGGATAAACTATCACTGAAACAAATGTATAAACACACAACAGGTGTCTACATTGGAGTAAACGTTAGAGCCAATAAAAATACGTCCGATAAATGGGGTGGACTATTCTAGACGTACTGCACGAGTGTATCAATACGTGTGAAAATTTAGAAAGTGGCATGATGCAGTCAAGTAATGCTAGCTTCTTTGATGTCTCGATTGAAGTCAGCATTTCGCAAATTCTATGGTCGTTATAACGATCTAGTTCGTCAATACAACCTCGCATTGGGTCAAATGCTGTCTAACGTGTTTCATACCGATTGTTAAACCGTTCTTGGCACACTGATTTGACTGCGGATAACTCCGTTTACCTGATCAGGATATTGGGCTCACGGCGGGTGTGACCGGTCAACAGGGGATGCTTACTCCTCCTAGGCACCTGATCCCACCTCTGGTGTGTCCAGGGGTCCGTGTTTGCCCAACTATCTATTTTGTATTGCTTGTAGGAGTTATGAGATTGATCACTGTTCGTTATCTTCACCTTGCATGATCATAGAATAATCGGATATTCATTTAATCAAATCCAGTGAAAATAGTTTCCTTTCAACGTTCATTGCAAAACTTTTGATTTTGTTAGTTTGAAAAAAATCAAAGATTACAAATATGAAAACCAAGAATATCGTGTTGTAGAAATCCAAGAACAGTAATCCTTAGATTACACGTATGCATTAAAGCTTACACATTCATAAACAGATTGTCCGACGATAATTTGATTGGAGGAGTCTCAGCTTGGAGGAAAAGAGAGTTTGAAATGGTCAATGGATGGTCAAATGCCTTCGTTAACTGGGGAGGAGAGGATGACGACATGAGTTCTAGGTATACTACCTGTTATAGACTTAAGGTAGCTCCACCCTCATGTGACTTATCAACATTAATGATTTAAAGTAAATAAAACAACCAAATGCTATTGATTCCCACTTAAAGTAATTCCTTCCTTATATGACATCATAGGATTTTGCAAAATGAATGATTTATTTATAGTCTAGTCAATCTAGCTAAAAAATGAGCAAAACCTCAAACTAATTGCAACAGAAATGAAATTTTGATTATTCATGCAAGAAAACACCTGCAAACAACATATTAAAAATCGGCTTTTGTATTTCCATGGGAAAATTGGAATTTTGGGGTAAAAGGATGTGTTTTTTCATGAAAATGCTAAAAACTGGAAATTGAAGAAAATGTCCATTTTATGTAACATACAGTGAAAATAAGTTTCATATCTCAAATTTCGACCTGGAAATGTTCGATTAATTTTTTTTTTACAGCAGAATATATTCTTTCCTTGACTGTAATTTTTGGGTAAAATCTTGCTTTTTTGAATATAATTGTTAAAGATTGAAATTTTAAGAAAAAACCCACATTTTGTCATACATTTGAGTCTACCAATAAAAAATTGAAGTTAGGATTTATTTAAAAAACTGCTCAACAAGTAAGATATATAGATTATTGGCAATATATATGAAAAATACCATTTTAGGTAGGAAAACTACCTTTTTCTAAAACAAAAATAGTGAAAAACTGGAAATGATAGGAAATGACTGTTTTGTAGAAGAGATGGCATTGATCTTATAAATTTAAGAATAAAACGTCCAAATGCACAACTTATCTTTTCTGCACCAAAATTTATTTTCCCTTGGCGAATTTTGGGCTGAAATCTTCATTTTTCAACAAAAATCGTTAAAAACTGGATTTTGGAAGAAAATACTTTTTCCTGTCCATTTTGGAAGAAAATACTTTTTCCTGTCCATTAGGCATATATGAGTTACCACATGAAGATTTATACATTAAAATAAACTGTTAACACAAAACAAGTGCCCTTCAAAAATGGTCTGTAAAAGATGACCTACATTTTTGCAGATACTCCCCTTACATCGGAAGTTGGAGGCGTGCTTACCATTCCGGTCCTATGTTTCACATAAATACATGTAGTATTTTAAAACAAACAGTGTATAGTAAAGCTTACGTTACCAAATTCTTTATTAAGCTGAGTTTTAACAGTTTGTACTACATCTATGACGAAACAAGGTTCAGTTTCTTCGATTTTATAAAGAAATCTTTAATACGTGTACTTCGTCAAGTTCTAGAGTTTGGGAAAGGGGGGGGGGGGTTATAGCCGTATTTGATGTTTAGTTCTATCCAAATTATTGTGCAATTAATACCGAGAATTTCAGCAGCAATCTGTTTTAAAAACAATGGACACATAGAATTAAAAGCAAAATGAATCAGGCACGCAGCATCGTAAAAAAAAAGAAGGGGGGGGGTGTGTGAAGATAATTTCACAATATTGCCTGAAAATTGACAAATAAATTTTAATCCAAAGTTATAAAAACCCTTGATGGTGTGTGTGGTGTTGGTGGGAGGGGGGGGGGGGGCTAAGGTTGTTCTCTCAGTTCAATTTTACACTTCCACTGTGTACAGTTCACGACAATGCTATTTAAAAAAAAAAAAAAAAAAAGAGGAGGGAGGGCAACCAATCTGTCTAAAAATCGACCTCTGTACGTAAAAATTTATCAACTTTGCATGTAATGATAAAAGGTGTAGAGCCATTATTGCTACGTGCCTGATAATTATATAAATGATCATTTGAGTAATTGCAGTACAGTTCAGTCCATGTTTTTACAAGTACAACAGCTAGTGTCACAATTTGCCTTGCATTTACAGCGAAAAACGTTCAAAAGTTTATCTGGCGCGACTTGTAATTTAGTTTTAACGGATACAAGAATTGCTGAAAGCAGTGATAAGCCCCAATTAGAAGGATCCAAATTAATCATTTCTTTAGTCCACTCTATGACTTAAAAAATTCTTGCAGTGCTCCTTTTCTGCAGCTGTAGTTAGTAGTTAGTGGCAATGACTGAACTTATAAAAATTATATTGTGTTAGACAATTCTTCACATAGCAAATCTCCTATAAGTGTCTCTATGGTATTCCATCGTACAAAGTCGATATGACATCGACACCAGAATATATCTTTTTCTCTATGAAATCCTCATATAGGAAAGTGAAGATAACGAACAATGATCCATCTCGTAACTCCTCTAAGCAATACAAAATAGAGAGGTGGGCAAACACGGACCCTTGGATATACCAGAAGTGGGATCAGATGCCTATGGGCTATAAGGAGTAAGCACCCCCTGTTGACCGGTTACACCCGCTGTGAGCTCTATATCTTAATAAGGCAAACGGAGTTACCCTTATTCAATATCATTGTGCCAAAAAACGGCCTAACAATCTATATGAAACAAGTCAGGCAGATTTGACCCAATGATAGGTTGTATTGGCAAAGTAGATTGTTATAACGACCATATAATTCGCGAAATGCTGACTTTAAACGAAACAGTTGAAACCCCTTCACCATCAACTTGTTTGTCAGTAGCCTGACTCCATTTAAAAACTAAACATATACAGAATTTTTTCGCGATTTGTCTACATTTTAACTATATAGGACCTGTTCCGATGCCGAACATTCTTGACGTTGTGTCGCATCCTGTGAATGCATGTAGAAAGGGAAAGGATTGACAAACTTCGTTTCCTAAAAAGACGTCTGGTTTTAACGATATTCTTCATTTATATTAGGGGCAAGATCAAAAATTCAATGTCTCACAAAAAACTAAGTTCACATAGTTTTCACCAAGAACTCCCCCCCCCCCCCCCCCCCCCTTTAAAACTTAATATGACAAATGTTGAAACTAATCGAATAACAAGAAAAGAAACGTACGATTATAAATAACACTCTGTATACCTTTTCTACTGTTTATTCACAAATGAAAGTGTACATTAAATCTATTAAATGTTCATTAATATGTTTTAAATATTAAGTGGTATTCAACAGTCACTTGTCTTTTTCCTTTTTCCACTAAAGTGTAATCGATGTCGGATGACAGAAACTTGCGGGAGTTTTTATTCCCCTCCCCCTAACTAATTGAATTTAAATTTTCATCCGACATTGATTTCGTCCCTTAGGGCAGTTATGTTTATTTCAGAGTTCGTTGCTATTTCTGTGCTTTATATATAGACATTTCAAACACAATGTGCATTTTGAATGATCCTCTAAAATTTACGATAAATAACTGTATCCCATTTCCATTCTCAATGATCGTGTGCCAGCGTGGCGAGAATTCCATCGTCATCGAAAACAAGTTTTGTCTTGAATAGATGGCCGGGCGGTCTAGCGCGCTGTTCGCATGTATAGCTGTATAAATCCCGGTGCCGAAGGGCAAAAGTGTTACAGGTCGGTATTACCGAGATTTTATACTAAAAAAACTCAAGAAATATTATCATAAACGACGCCCTGCGTCAGGATTTAGGCATGTTCGTCTACTTCATGATAATGCTCCATCACATACATCTGAGTTTGTGAAGCAATTTTTTAAGTCGGAGAAAGATACCGTCTTGCCACCTCCACCATACTCTCCAGATCTAGCCCCATGCGACTTTGTTTCTTTTTTCAAAACTTATCTTAAACTTATCTGGTTGTTCCGACAAGCCCTTGGCTCAGCCATCAGTCAGTGCCTCAGAGGTCTACCTAAATCAGCATACCGTGACGCATTTCAGAAAAAGATTCAGAAATTGAAAGTATGTATTTCAAACCGCGGATAATACTTTGAAGGGATGTAATGTTCATTTCACTATTTGAGTCGAATGCTTCTGAGATATCGTACAATACACACTACATATTGAACAGCCCTCGTACCAGAGGTGGGATCAGGTGCCTAGGAGGAGTACTAAAAATACATTAAAACTGGTTAAAATTAAAAAAAAAAAAAAGTTTAAAAACTGCTTCTTTATAGATTATATATAAACAAATGGTGAATATTAGGGAAATTATAGTATGATATACATACATGTACAATAGAGAAAATATCATCATATGAGTTATTGCCCTTAAAATATAACTTTCTATCATGCACAAAGTTTAATCAAATCAAGCTTTTACAATCCTATGACGTCACATGTGGATGGAGCCACCTTAAATTGGCTCAATTATATTTTGGAAAATCAATTCAGATCATAATGTACATCAACATACATGTAGTAAGAAATCGATTATTTACGTTCAGTTCATATATCATCGTGACATTCCTGATACCAAACGATTATTAAAGTTTCTTATTGTATTTCAGAATTATTGCCAATGGATTGTCGATATACCGTTACAGAGAATCAATAGCTAGATATACAATGCTGAAGCATAGACGAACTCCCATCAACACGGCTAGGTACGTGATTATAGAGTAGAGTCGCAGTTCAATTGCCCAGAACAGTTTCCAAATCATTAGCAATACAATAATACATATAAAATAAGTTTACTTGTGCGCAAATGCCTGTTTTACAAAAGATATGTCACGACAAAATTAACAGGAAAGAGCTCACCGTCTTGTATACTAAGAGAAGGAACGAATACTCAAAACAGTAGACTGTATCACAACCTACGCATGATATGGGATGGGCGGTGGGATTTTGGACAGAAGTCCAATTACAGATTTCAGCTATTCAAAAAAAAAAGAAAAGAAAATTAATTCTTCAACTGCGCTGGGTGAGGGTAGCCTCAGAAAGGAGGCCGATCCCAAGGCGACTTGCGGACCCCGATTTTCACACACTCAACTTTAATGAAGTGCAACTATTTCTCGAAGAATGAAGGCATATATGTCTTTATCAAAATGGAATAAAATTCAAATGAAATAGAATCAAAATTTGTTGCGATACTTCCTGTCAACATGAATAAAAAATTAAGAATATATTGAAAAGAAGATTAACTCCACTTTTAAGAGGCGAAACACCTAGGAATATGCTTGCATGACAACAACTTTCGATTTCAAGATAACGGATTATGATCTTGTTTTTGAATGAAAGGTGAAGATAACGAACAGTGATCAATCTCATAACTCCTACAAGCAATACAAAATAGATAGTTGGGAAAACACGGACCCCTGGACACATCAGAGGTGGGATCAAGTGCCTAGGAAGAGTAAGCATCCCATGTCGACCGGTCACACCCGCCGTGAGCCCTATATCCTGTTCAGGTAAACGGAGTTATCCGCAATCAAAATCAGTGTACCAAGAACGGCTTAACAATCGGTATGAAACACGTCAGACAGATTTGACCCAATAATAGGTTGTATTGACGAACTATCTCGGTATAACGACCATAAAATTTGCGAAATGCTGACTTCAATCGAGACTGTTGAAACCCCTGTACCATCAACTTGTTTGTCAGTAATTTACCTCTATTTACAAACTGACTATACGCAGAACAAGCTATTGCATATCGAATCAGTTGAGATATATAAACACCATATGCAGGAGATAATGGAATATTGCTACATAAATATGGGAAGTTGACGATGGAGAAGCTGAAATCATCCTGTTTGTCATAGAGTGAGTTGTCAATTTGCCGTTAAGGTTTACTTTCAATAAAATATGTAAGTATGAAGCAGAAGTGGACGACTATGTGGTGTCCGTTTTGTTTTCAATGCAGATGATGTACATTTTAATGTGGTTGTTACTGTGAATGATGGTTATGAGTGAACAAATGTCAAATTTATTACACTGGGTTTGTTTAAGGATGATATAGTAATGTATGCAGTTGAACTTTTGTAAATAGAAGTATGGACAAGATGAGACTGAATTATGTGGTGATGTCATTGAAGACAAAATCACTATCAAAATATCTATTGAACAATGCCATAGCAAAAGTCTTCCTCATCCCAATATTCAAAGACTTACAAACATGAAACAAGTAAATCATTAATTTCCATAATAGTTATTAAAGTTCTATCAAATTCCTCAAAGTTCAAAACACTTGCACATAATTTACTCGGACAGCTCATTCCGCATTTTGTTATTCTAATATGGGCTTTCTAAATCAAGCTTTTGTTTCATATAATTATTAAAGTCTCCAATGTTGGCGTTAATTGACTTGCACACAATCTGTGGTCAATCTTCATCATATAGAGCTAGGCAGTCTACTGACATCATTTCATTGCCACACGAAATGGAATGTTTATAGTGATGTGAATCTGGACATTCTAAAGAGAGACAGACGCAGGGTAAAATCTCATTTTAGTATTTGGCTCATTTTATATCTAATTAAATAAGGAAACCTTTGTAAACTACAGCTGTATTCTAAAAACGCAATTTAAGAAATAAATCTGCTAAGTTCCAGTTATTCCTGTGTAGAACATTTTTATGTGAACAAATATAATCGTCTTTAGCTAATATCTATACATGTATATTGTAGATTCAATCTTCTGAAAGACAGTCAAAGTCGATTTCCAATAGACGGACTATCCAGTTTGGTGTACATCCCTCCTAAAGTAGAAGTGTTTCAATTATTCACAAAAATATCTGTTATAGTTTGATGCTTTCTATATGTATTAATGTAAATAAATTGAATGAGATGGAATGTCAGTGTTGAGAGAGAAGAAGCAATTTCAAGGATTTCGAATTTGATACATATACAGTTACAAGGTACACATCACTGCACTGTTAAAGTCCTTGTCATGACTCTTTGGCAATGACCTTACACATGAAAGTTGAAGATAACGAAAATTGATCAATCTCATAACTACTATAAGGAATAGAGTATTGAGAGTTCGACAAATACGGACCCCTGGATATGCCAGAGCTAGGTGGGATCAGGTGTCTCGGAGGAGTAAGCATCCCCTGTTGACCGGTCACATCCGCCGTGAGCCCTATATCTTGATCAGGTAAACGGACTTATCCGTAGTCAAAATCAGTGTGCCAAGAACAGCCTAACAATTGGTATGAAACATGCATCGGACAGCATATTTGACCCAATTACAGGTTGTGTTGGCAAACATTATCTTTACAACGACCATAGAACCTGCGAAATGCTGAATGAGACCGTTGAAACTTGTTCGCCAGCTAGTAGTCTGTCTCAATTTAAAAACTGATCATATGCAGAACAAGTTCTTGCGTATCCAATTAGTTGAGAGATGTAAATGCCATGTGCAGGTGATCATGGAATATTGCTACATAAATATGGGAAGTTGACGATGGAGAAGCTGCAATTATCCCGTTAGTCATAAAGTTGAATTGTTAGTTTTCCGTCAACATCCATTCTATATATATATATGACATATTTTTGTCTTCCCATAAACACAATAAACCAAAATGTGAATCTAAGTGGACTAAAGAACTGAAGTTAAAGGGAGATCTTGATTGGAAACAGATTAATAAAAAATATTTTTCAATTACATTAAATACAAGGTTAATATGGTTCAATTTTAGAATTATTCACAGAATCCTTGGCACAAGTACTTATTTCTGTCAAAAATCAGAGATGATAATTTATTTTCTCGGTGTCGAATTGAAGCTGAAATAATTCTGCATGTTTGTCCATTATGGTCCCTTTTAGAATAATGGATATATGAAAAATGTAGAAAAAGACTAAAATTTTATGCAATTACAGTAATACTAGGTCTTCCAAGAGAATAGGAAGCCATCAATCTAATAATATTGCTTGTCAAAAGGTACGTATTCCAAAAGAAAAATGAGAAAAATTACTATTTCAGAATGTAGTCAAGTACTTAAAAACATATTATAGATTTGAAGAAAAAATGTATAAAACAAAGAACAAAGCTGATGTGTTAAAAACAAGATGGTTGAACTGGAAATGTTTATTTGAAGATACATGTATTTAATAATTTATCAATAGTTTGTTGCCATATCTTCCAGCCATGATGTACAAGTGTGTATGTGAGTGATTGTTTGTTTGTCTGCAATATTAAAAAAATCCATTCTCAATAAAATATCTAAGTACAAAGCATATGTGGAGGACTCTGTGGTGTCGTTCAGCTCGAGTCCACAAGGATATATGGAATGGACATGCCTGATCAGGATATAGGACTCACGGCGGGTGTAACAGGTCGACCCGGGATGCTTACTTCTCCTAGGCACCTGATCCCACCTCTGGTGTGTCCAGGGGTCCATGGTTGCCCAACTATCTATTTTGTATTGCTTATAGGAGTTATGAGATTGATCACTGTTCGTTATCTTCACCTTTCATGAATGAAAATAATTATAGTTAGTAGATAAAACGGTAGCAATATCTAAATGTTTGGCCACAGCAAGGGATTTCCCCTCTCATGTTTAAGCTTTTCAATAAACTGCTTCATAAGAATCTAAAAACAGATCGGAAGACCTGAAAGACTACGAAGATATTGTCAATCAGTAACTCCAGCATATTTTTTATTTCAACTTCAGAGTACCTGTGCGTGGAATCAAAGTGGTGTTTAACAATGCAATTTTTTGGATGACTGATCCTTAGATTAGCTGCAATAATGTAGCTCTATCCGATTTTTGTTATTCTGACGTTTTCGAGATAGAGGTACAATTCCATAGGATCTCCATAATGGTGTAAAATAATTTCATGAATAACCAATAATAAGCTCCGTGTATTAGTCCCAAATGTTGTTTACACAAAAAGGAGTACCAACTTTGTGCTCGGGCATGTCTAATTAAGGTGTTTTCATCAAATATCATGTACAGCATGCAAAATTCTTCGTCTGCTCCGTCATGCTTGTTACCGCGAGATCTCGTAGGTGGATCTACTGAAAAACCTAAACATTGACAATCAGCGCGAAAATGTAGTTACTCGAGCCACTCCGACAAAGAAAGGAAAATCATGATTTACAATAGCTTTTCCTCCGTACTCGTCCATTAATGTAAATACTACCTTATATGGCATATATGCAAATAGCTTGACAATCGGAAGTTGAAACTTCAGTACATCATACATGACGCACAAATATGAATCGAGAAATTAAAATACAAATGTATATCGAAATTGTTGAAAACGGTAAAATAGAGCCTTACAAATCGTAAGTTGCAGGTTGTAAATTTATATATTGACTAAGAAACATAGAATATCATTTTATTTACGTAAAGAAAGTCAGCAAATGTCTAGACTGATCGAAAATGTAGCGGGATCGCGGGAGTGAATCACTCCCGCAATTTGCACCGATACGGAGATACTAAGGAGTTGTAAAAAAAAAAAAAAAAAAAAAAAAAAAAACAATCCGAGAGGTTTCCATTATTGCAGCTATTCATTAGATATGATTATTTCCTTTTTCCATATTTGTTGAAGAAGTATTTGTCTATCTAGTCTTTAAATTATCGTGACGAATGGTCGTATAAAGTGTTGAAAAATCATACGTTTTAATGTTGTTGATTTGAGAAAAGTTTTGCGGTTTCAAATTTACTGAAAGTGTTTAAAGGTGTTTTTAGAATCCACATTTGATTAACATCACTTCTGGCATATGTTGTGGCACAGTACGTTTGAAGTTTCTCCTTCACAGCTGTTAATATTTTCGTGAGGAGCAAAGATAGGGGTTTGTTAGAGCATTTACTGGATCCTGTGCATATCACTTTGTAAAGGTTTTTCTGAAGTTTAGGAATCCAGTATAGATACGGTAAACTCATATCCATCCATCCCAATGACTATGATGTTGAATTGAAGCATAATTTTGGAGAATTTCATCTTTTGAAAGGGCAGTTTGAGTATGAGTACGATTACCAAATGTGGAATTAATGCTAAATTCGTTTATGATATAGGGCTCCGGGCAGGTGTGACCGGTCGATAGTGGGTGCTTACTCCTCCTAGGCACCTGATCCCACCTCTGGATCCAGTGTGTCCAGGGTTCCGTGTTTGTCCAACTATCTGTTTTGTATTGCTTGTAGGAGTTATGAGATTGATCACTGTTCGTTATCTTCACCTTTCATGATACAGTTGTAATAATGAGCCTTACAAACAAAGACAATTTTGTTACAAGCTTTATCAGCTGGAACCAAACATCTTCCTCATTTAACTTATTTCAGTGGTTTATCACTTCTGGTTTACAAAACAGAGAAGGATATATGGTACCTACTTTTGTTTTCATGTGTCTAATATGGGATTTTAATATTCCTTTTATACATTTCATCCATTCTGACAAGGTATCAAGTTGTTTTTTTATATTTAACCCATCGTCTGGCATAATCTTCGACAGAATTCATAATAGAGATGAAGGTCTGTCGCCAATTGAAAGACCGAATTTAGGGCCTTTTAAATTCAAAGGTGAAGATAACGAACAGTGATCAATCTCTGTGATTTCAGGTCCTCATTTTCAACTATATCAACATCACCAGTAATGAAATGTCCAGCTAGACTACAGTTAAAGGAAGACGACGAACAAGAACACATGGATGGATTAAGTATAAGATTGTCTATATCTAGGCACTGCAAAGTTTGTAATTAAAAAGTTTGGATGCAATAGTAGAAGTATATTTGTAGGAAATACAGGGTGTAGACTTGAACTTGAAATATGTTACTACAAGACTGACTTTTTTATGACAAATGAATTTTGCATATGTTGACGGCATATATCCCTTTGTTAATGAGTGTAAGGAACTGGCAGCGTGATTCGGAAGGATTATCGTCCATATCCCGCGGTGATTTAAAAAGCCTGTGATGGGCAACATCCATTATCATAGAATTCAGTCTATATTCTGGTGTTGAAAAATCCAAGTATGGACTTGCTTTGGCCTCTTCAAATAACGTATCAAAACTCTCAATGGAATAGATTAAAGTTTTGTGCGAATATGATGTGGACCTAATTGTCTGTTGGCGTCAGGTAAAAGTAAATCAACCGTGACGTACATCGTGTATATTTGGTCTTTTGTATGAACGATGTCCACAACTGCGTTTCGCGGTTAACTGGGGATGCTTACTCCTCCTTGGCATCTGATCCCTCCTCTAGTGTATCCAGGGGCCCGTGTTTCCCCAACTCTCAATTTTGTATTACTTATAAGAGTTATGAGATTGATCACTGTTTGTTCTCTTCACGAACAGTCAAATTTCCGACATCGCATACATTATCATTTTCATGCATTTGGAAATGCAGTACCTAGAGTTTTATCCAGTGATCTTCTCGTTGTCTACGAAAGGGGTACCTAAAGTTGGATTGTGTATATGATGGCAATTTTTTCTAGAATCCTAACCCTCATGTACAAGCTGGAGTGGTCAAGGGAAATTAAGAAGTCGGTTTCCACGATTAATTATTTGAAATATGTTCCAATATTTTTGTAAGTGAACCCTTAGTTTCAGCGACATAATTAAGCCAGAGGTTACACTCAATAGCGTAGACAGTGTTTTAAGATTTACAGGTTAAATTCTTAAAAAGTTTGGTACAGAAACTATGTTCGGTGTGATTACTAGTAAATGAATTTCTAGTGATCAATATATCATACGTTTTACAGAATATTTTGCAGGCTGTCCAGCATTCTCTGACAAATAAATAAGGGCTAATTCTAAGAATTTCATAACTAAATTAGGGAGGGCAGTTTTAGTCATTTAAATGGTCTTATCTTTGCAAATTTGACAATAAACTTTATTCAAAAAGACTCAAGTAGAGAAATTATTGGCTACATTGTATATCCTTAATAGTCATATCTTTGTCACAAAGTCCCAACCAATAAACAGCTTCATACATGGATTCAGTGATCAAATTTAGTCAATTCAATATTTTTAAAGGAATTTTAGCAAAACTAACCAAAAAAAAAAAAAAAAAAAAGAAAGAAGGATTTTAAAAGGAAGTTTAGGGCCGCTGGACAGCCTGCACTTTGAGATTGAGCACACGAGATCTGAAAAGGAATCATCAAAAATATCTCCTCATGGAACATGACAATCTTTAATTTTGGTATACAAGTTTCCACATCTTTAATTTGGGTATACAAATTTCCACATCTCTACCAAAGCTGGCTATTTGATGACTACATATGATTAATGTTTGATATCTCGAAGGATAATCCGAGGGACTCCAATCATTCTGTTGTCTAGAGCCTGTGCCCTTATAGTCTCTAAAAATATTTACGGACAAAATAAGATCAGAAAAACTCACTTCAGCCATCAGAAGAGATGAGCTAAAAATCATTACTACATTCAACTTAAATTTCTCTTTCTTTTCTGGCGGAGGTCATACTTGGCTTTGTTTAGTACCAAATAACAAGTTTTCTCTCAATAGAGTTCGTTTTGCAGGTGGTATTGTGTTGCTTTTGGTTTCATTGTTACAGCATTTTTTGCAGAACATAATAGTTCTCAAATAAATTGCCTTATTTGAAATAAATACATGATTTCTTCAGCCTGTCAATAAAGGACACAAACCATGTTGATAAGCTTGGCTTTATTGCGCCTAAATTCATAACTATAATATAAAGCTTTATAAAATAAGACAGATTTTTCAAAGATTTAACATTCCTAGCGCACTACTACAAACAGCTTACAACAGATTGTATAACAGTAATACAAAAAAACAAAAACGAAAAGGCTATTTATACTGTTTTGTAGTAAGTAAATGATGGGGGGATGTCATAATGAGATACCACTTTATGTTTAAACCAATGACAGTTGGCTGGGAAGGTAATAGTTAGATATTAAACTTTACAATGCCATGAACAATATCATTTAATATTCACTGTCCTCTCTAACATTTGAACACATCTTGGCCCCAGCATCAGTACATCTATAAAAATCTCCCAATGATTTTACTGGCAAGGCTTTATCTCTGTAACAGTACAGTGTTATACTGCTAAATATTTCAAAATGTACTGTAGATTCCTAAATATACACGAGGAATTTATCACATAATTTCGAGAAATGAAATAACTCGCTATTAATTTTCTGTTGCTAATACATGCAAGAAGTCTTTGGTTAACAGACGACATTCACATGATTTGATGTATAAGAGTCATTTCACCATATTAAGTACTTGGGTAAATTAAGGAACCCACACTACTATAAAGTATGCATATAAAACTTAAACTGGTTTCTTTCCAATCAAACACAAAACATGTCTGAATTTTAAACTTTTGAAATACAAGTTGGTCCATGCCAGAATCAGAAAGACAGAATCAATTACTTGACTAGGGCAAAAAATTACATCACTATTAGAGTCTGTCATCTTATGATCTTTTGACAAAAAATACGAAACTGTTAAATAGTGACTACTCGCAAAAAACAAAACCCAGATTGCACTTATTTCATAAATGTGAAAGGCCTTATTATTCAATAGATGTGAAAGGCCTCATTATTCAATAGATGTGAAATGCCTTATTTCATAAATGTGAAACACCTATGTGTTCTATCTGACTCTGAAACAACAGGTAAATTGTCTTCAACAGGTGAAAATGATGTCAAAAAATCAATACACACCTGTATATTATTTTTAAAAATCACATATTCAATCCATCTCATTAACATGTGAAATTAGAAAGTCAATGTGTCAATTTGAAGGGGAAAAAATTAATCGCAGAGAAGTTTAATTAACCTGACACAGAGTATTTGTCTACTCGAGTCAAAATTTTATCCTGTACAATATGTATTTTGTTTTCACCACTGCCCAAATATAGGTCTTTAAAGCATTAGAATAATGACAATGAACTACAGTAACGAATATCACACTACAGGTATAACTAAAGCACTTGTTTAACAAGCGATAAAAGTCATTCTCAAAACATATGTCAGAAAAACATGCGACTTTAACATCTACAACAAGTCGTGACAAAAACAAAAATTGATCCCCCAAAATAAAATGATACACAAATCTAATAAATAAATGCATAAAATCATAGCTGACAGATACGATAATTTATCAATACAATTGACAAATCTATTTCCTATGGTTCAACCTTCATTAATTGTTCATATTTTAAAAGGAAAATGGAATCAAAACAGCTCCCCATACAGACACAAACATAAATGCAAATACAATTTCAAAAGCTTTCTAAAAACTGAGAAGAATTATACAGAATATTTTGCTAAGCAGTTGTAACACTATAATCAATTATGCTTGCTAAGAAAAATTGAGTAACATACATTCAAAAAATGACTATTGATCAGTGAATTACAGCACATGTATATCAGTCTATATTGTGTATTCCAGCAGAGTTGCATAACTTGTTTTATCTCCTCCAAAGTTGGCATTCACCGTGAACTTGATTCCTCTGCCGTAATAAGGTGCAAGATTTACCTCCCCTTGCCAAATGTTTGGCTGCGAGGATTGAAGGTGGGTCCACTCCTGATCCGTCACCACCGCAACAGCCTCAGCCCGAGGAATCTGAACGTGGAAATTGACAACTGGCTTTCCAATTTCCTTATGGACAACAAGAGGCTCCCACATATAGCAGCCTTCTTTCCACTGCGCGTACTGCTTGGGGAACGGATATATCTCCTTGGTCTTCCTCTGGCAGTTGATCAGATAGTTGTAGACTCCCGGTAACTGCTGACTGGTGTCGTGGATTGGAATAGCGTACAGCTGCAGCTTGTAGAAGCCGATTTTCTGGATGTTTACGATGAAACTGACCACTGAGCCCTTTGTTTGGGTAAAAACAAAATCTGGCATCTCTTGGTCTGATTCCACCTCGATCAGATTGGCTGTAACCCTCATTTCTTGGGCAGTGGAGAACTGAATTTCTACTGTGTTTGTTTCCAGGTGAATGACAGGAATATGGTGGCTTAAAGTGTTCAGACCAAAGTCATTGAATTTGGGTTGAGCTCCGAGGTAGCCAGCAGGTAACTTCGGCAGTGGTACGGTTTTCACGTCTTCGTTACACTCCACCAGATATTGTGCCACGTGGTACAACGTTGAGCCTTCAGTTGATGGGTCATTGGCATAAATTTCTAGTCCGAATTCACCGCGACTTGGAGCAGTGATGTTAAAATAAACAGTGTTTCCTACAATCCTGTGAATCACATAGCCTTCCAGGTCGGCGTCATTTCGGTCATTCTGTTTCAGTTTAGCCATGAACTGCATCTGCTTGGGAATTCTGATTTGTAACTCCGCCTTTCCGTCCCTTGTAAGGATCTGAGCCGTTTGCTGGTAAGTGGCAAGACCATATCTGTAGAAAGACGTGCCAGGACCCCAGTTAAGGTAGGCACATGGCGGGAAGGGAGTTGACTCAGGAACGGACACTTCCTCTTGGACAATCTTGTACTCACAGACTTGAGCATACACATTGTCCTTGTTTTCCGGCGTATCTTCTTTCGCGTAGATGTACAGAATGTAGGATCCTTTTACAGGGAGCCTTAGGCGGAAGGAAGCGATGCCTCCAACACTTTCCTGCATGCCATACCGATTTAGCTTCACACTTTTGTACTCTTCATCACCATTCTCAAATTGCACAGTGAAGTTAAATGCCACAGCCAGCTTGTGAGCAGGATATCTCAATCGAACATTCATTTCACCACGTCCATAAATCACTGCGGTACGATGACTCACAAACTCTAGTCCATACTTGAAAAATTGAGGTTTCATGTGAGGCATGTTCTCGAATTCCTCCAGTGTAATGGGCCTCTCCAGCAGCTGCCATTGCTGGTCGTCAGGGAAGTGGGTGTAGATCAGTTGGTGAGGATCGGGGAGGAAGAAGTACTCATCCAACTGGTAATGGAATTCCTCCTGTGAAGTGGGCTTCCCGATGATCCTCCTGGCGGCCCAGTGAGCATCGACCAGGCACCAAGTTCCATAGATGTACACCGCGTTCCAGGAATGCTGGTTTGTTCCCGGGGTGAAGGTCATGCCTGGTTTATAGTCAGCACCTTTAGCGTAGCCACTGATGATTCTTGAGTGTAATCCAGCAAAACTGAAATCAAAATTCCTCTTATGAAAACATAATTGATGAAAATGTTTCTTTTGTTCAAGCTCAAGGTTTAACAAACTTCTTATCATCAGTGACCTAAGTGTGACCAAGGTGCAAGTTTCTATAACCCTATTTCCATATATCATAAAATCATATGTTTCTTATTCCTAACATTCTTGTAAATTGGCTGAGATAATATGGTCAAAGTTAAGTGAAAGATACATTCATTCACCAAAGAAGTAGGTCACTTTATGCATGTATCCATGGCATGTGGTTCTCTTAATTTTCAGTTCAAACACTTCCCAGCTTGTGCCCAATTTCAAGCATAAATATACAGTGGAGGCTTCCTGCTTTTAAATGATATAAAGTTTCTCTTCAAGGAAGTTTATTTAAGGAAGAATAGGTCATAATACCTATGGGAAGATAGGTAAGTAAAATGCAATATTTTGACATATATTAAAAAGAATTTGAATATTAGCATAGGCCCTCAGTCCAAAACAAGTTGTGCACCAAGTATCAACAAAACTTATATCACAGATTGAGCTCTATAAAATGTTTGGAAAATGTACACTTTGGTATAATCTGAAATGAAAATTTTATAAAAACTGGCAATGATGAACTTTGTGACATTAGAATGCACACACTAGATTACAAATAATTACAACATAGTTAAAATCATTCTAATTCAAAGAAAATGGAAAACATTTGATATGTACCAGTTTCAAATTTCTATTGACCTGTGTATTATTTGTGGAAATATATGAAAGGAAACACATGTACAAAATGTAATATGTCTGCTTAGTTTCATGTACTGGGAGTGTAAAAATCAACAATAGTTGTACATACTTGCACATAGTGTCAAACACCATTGCGTATGTGGTTTTCCCCTCCTTGAGTCCCAATAGCACCTCCTCCGGACTTCCTTTCTCCACGTGGTCAAAGTTGATTTCCTTCAAATTCTTGGTGGCTAACCATCGGAAAATGACTCTGAAATATCAAACACATTGACAGATACTGCCAGGTCTACAAAAGTAAAATTCAACAACTGGTGAAGTTCATCAATTTTTTTGAAACAGTTTGATATATCAATGTGACATTCAGACATGGTAAAATATGCATGGAAATCGAGATGGCCATCACAACCATTTTGGAACCATATCAAATAGCAGCTGCTGAAAGTTCCCAATTTTCTTTCCAAAACATGAAATCGATGAATATATCAGAAAACAGATAAAGAAAATGGAAAATGACTCATACTCTAAATAGAAACAATTGATATAAAGTTTGAACAGTGTTTTATAATAAAGACAAAATGGAAGCTCTGTGTTTTACAGTTTGGGGGAGTTCACACTTACCTCACTTTTTCTATTTCATTTGTGATGTCTTTGGAGAAAATCAAATCCCAAACCAATTCCCTGAAGCTGGGATGTTCACTTTTAGATACCTAGGATATCAAAATATATCACTGAATTTTAACATACCAGCTTTAAGTCTAATAACAAGGGTTCATTTCTCACAAAATTGATAGACTTTTTTCTATTTTTAGAAATGATGACTACTTCCTCTAACCACTGTTGTATATTGGTAACGAGCTTCACACGGAGATAAATGAGTGCCTCCATTGGTCCAATAGGACCACATACCTGTATAGCATGATCATCCACAGTGTGGAGAACCTGGCGATCGATCTGATCCAGACTAGGCTTTTGACTGGTGGCCGCTGTGGATGGGGCTATTGGGGGTGGAGCCATTTCTTGCTCTGTTCTGACAGGAACCAGTTTAAAAGTTGCTGGTGCAGTTGGAGGCTGCTGTCCTACGGAACGCTTTTCAACCTGTACAAAAGGGAGACAACTGTAAATATATTTACTGATTTGCATGAGTAAGGGACATCTAACAGAAGATCAAAGCCAGATAAAAAGTACAGTCAAACCTTGTTATCTCGAACTCAATATATATATATATACACAGTCAAACTTTGTTATTTCAAACTCAATAGGACTGACAAAAAACTTGGAGATATCTAAAGATTCGAGATATTGAGGGTAAAATACTTAAAGAAAATAAGTGGTTGGAGCTACCGAGTCACTTCGACATATCCTTGATATTCGAGATATTGGTGTTCGAGATACCAAAGTCCAACTGCAGTCTGAGGTACGAGAGTCATGTTGCATATTCTGGCCGATATTCTCAGATCATGTTCATTCTATTTCTACCATACATGCAGAAGCATTGATACACTCAATATCTAAATATAAAAACTATATGAAGTAGATCTCTCCTAACTGGATCAATATTACCCACAAGGCTCATCCAATATATATTTTATGTATATTCAAAATACGGCACACCTGAATATCATGATACAAAATCATATGAAATTGTATTACATAATCACAAACCAGACTTTTAAAATAGTTTTTTATTCCTGTGACCTTGACCAGTAGTATATGATCTTGATGGAGGGTCAACAAAATATGACCTTAAGATACCTAGTATGAACTTCTTCATGAAGATTTCATCACAAAGTTATGGCCTGGACAAAGATATCAAAACTTCACCTTGGCCAGATGCCCTTGGTTCAGGTCCAGTGAACCTAACCTTAGCCAGAAGTCCTTGGTTCAGGTCCAGTGAACCTAACCTTAGATAGATACCCTTGGTTCAGGTCATGATATGTCATCTGGCCATATAAACAAAACATAAGTTACGGCCCATGCAAATAGTGTGACAGATGGACACAGACGAATGAAAAGACAGGATATGGTGTTCTGAGGTATTCCCAAAATTTTGCTTGGGGGGAGGAGGGTTACAACTTATAAGCAAGTTTTCTTTTTTCCGACATTGAACTTTTGATGTCTCTTCATAACACCATCCAAGTTTTATATCACATATCTGAACCGAGTAATTTCCTTATAACCTTACATTTTAAAACACAATATATACCTGTATAGGTTTGCTGGGTGGAATATTGCTAATTCCTGCCTTCTGGGGTGGAGGCATAGGCACATTCCCTGTCCCTGGGGTGAAGCCGTGGGAAGCCTGACCATGGGAGTGTGGAAACTGGTTGTATACGCCCTGCTGTCGGCTGTCAGGGACTGTACCATACAGGTACTGCTGCTGGAGAAGCTCGGGGGGTGGGGGAGGAAGGCTGTCCAGGTCAATCTCTCCTCCATACCCCGGCCCCCCTACATTCATGTTCGCCATGTTCTGGGTCAGCTGAAATATCACAAGAAAATGTCAGGAAATTAATAAATCATTCACAATCATGAAAATCTCCAAACTTACTAGCAAATCTCTGACTTGACAAACAATTGCACTTATGATAAACAAGGAAACAGCAGGGGAATCTGATCAGGCATTTGTTATACATAAACTTCAATATCCTCCTGCAGGTCAAATACAGTTTGTACACACTATTACTGTAATGTCATGACAAAAGTTGTATCCTTTTAAGCCTTTATCTAAATGAAAACTTGTACAAAGAAAATGGAAGACCGTAATTCCACAATCATTAGGGGGTGATGTCTCTGATAAAACTAATGTTACAAATTCTCCAGCCATTTCACATTAATTGTTTAATCTTCAAAGCATTTGTTACGCTGGATGGGTCAATTATTTTGCTATTAAAAGGAAACCTGCATTTCGAATCTAGCATGAAAAAAAATCTACTATTACAACTTTGTTAGTTTACAAGTAATTTAATATTCTTGTTCTACACCTGCCTTAAATAAATTAATGCTTACTTAACTTTTTGGGTCATCATCAGTATGCATAGTGTGACCTAAATGTCACACATGGAATTTAACATAAACGTTCGGTACCTTTACATTCCTCGAGTAATTACAGATACATCTAAAAGAATTATAGGATGTATATAAGATATACAAATCTGTAGAGAGAGAGAGAGAGAGAGAGAGAGAGAGAGAGAGAGAGAGAGAGACAGACAAAGAAGAGAGAGAGATGAGAGAGAAAGTTTTAATATACCTTTCCATAAAAACAGTTTATTGTATAATCATGAATCCAAGACTTTGTTATAAAATGTGAAAGACAAATCTGACACACAAGGACATTTTTTTTTTACAACTTGGCTTTTGTATTGCAGGTCTATCAAACAATTATTTTGTTTACTTTCCTGTGTGAAGCGTGAGGGGACTTCCTGGCCACTTAATACTTAAAACTTTAACTTTCTCAGTATAAGTACCATGATTGCTTATTAGACGTTATACACTCGACTTCCAAATGACCTTTGAACTCTATGGAGAATCTTGACAGAATGAATTACAAAACACTTACACATGTGATAGGATGGACACCATATTTTTACATCATACAGTGCTCCCTCGATATATTGCCAGCTTTTCTTCAAGACTAATTTGAGCAAAAGCAGGGTGGCAATATAACAAATTCATCATTACAGACAGTTCACTGAGCAGTCAAAAGAAATGCAACTCTGTACATTTATTTAGGCTCCATCCTGTATAAACATTCAGATAATGTCGAGTTCAATTCAGCAATGACTTGTAATTAACCTGAGCACCTGAATGCCTTGTCCAGACTTTGTGGGGTTGGCATTATAACAGGGGTGTTAATATCGAGGGAGCACTGTACTAGATATACAATGTATATAAATTTTCAACTTAGCCTATATTTATGACAGAGTTGACATCCATATGTTCCTGTATGTCTGCTGTTCATTGAATTGTCAATACCTGGACAGTGGTTGTGCACATCACCTCATTAGAGGCTGTGTTTAGGAAATGTAACAGCATGGGGTTTAATAAATGTACACGCGAGAGTCTCATTAGTATAGTTATATGCATTGTGATTTTGAAAACCAATGCAACTAAAACATAAATTGTTATTCCTTCATTATCTTCATAATTAAAGTCAATAATTGTTATTTCTTCATTATCTTCATAATGAAAGCAAATTGTTACTTCGTTATCTTCATAATTAAAGTCATTTGTAATTAATTCATTATCTTCATAATCAAAGTACTAAATAAAAAAAAAAGTACTAAGTAAATCTGACTCTTACCCCGGCGTTATCTGGAGAGTAGCCATTGGTGATGTAGGCTTGTTGTGCCGGCGGTACCTGGCACCGCTTGGGGGCCTCCTGGTAGAAAGCCTTGGCTTGGTCCTGCGGTGGGGCATAGTGGACGAAGTATTGGCAGATGTGTGTGTAGGTATCCCCGTCTTTAGCTGGGTCATTGCCGTAAATTTCAAGACCATATTCCCCTGCCACAGGGAGATTCGCAGTAACCACGATATTTTCTCCCTGTTCCCGATCAGACACACATCTCTCAAGGTCCTCGTCTCTCATTCCAGCCTTTCTGAGTTTACACAGAATGTAGACAGGTCGATTTTTCTTGAACTCCATCTGGACTTTGCCGTCTGCTGTGGTAATGATGGCGTCTTTTTCTGATGGTTCAAGGCCGAGCTGGTCCACTGGGATTCCCGGACCCCAGTTGCTGTCGGAGCAGTTGGGAAGAGGTACAGCATCGGATGCAGTGGTGTCTGCGATGATTTTATACTCAGCAGAGGCAGTGAAGACATTCTTCACCCCAATGTCCCCCGTCAGCAGCTGGGCAAAAATCGTGAAGTAGTATGGACCAGATTTAGGAGCTCGGAGGATAAAAGTGACCTCATTGTAAGACGTCTCCTGCAAGGCATAACTTTTCAGCTTCTGTCCTTTATAAGTTTCATCTCCATTTTCCGCAAATACGATCTTATAGGTGAAGTTAGTGGGTTTTACAAAACCAACAGTGATGGCAATTTTCCCTTTCTGGGTGGGGACCACTCCTTTCTGATGGGACATGAAGTACATTCCACATTTAAAAAAGTAGGACTTGACAAGGGGAAGATCCTCGAACTCGGCCAGACTTAGGGGCCGTGACAGAAGCTGCCATTTCTCTCGCTGTGACCAGTGACTGTAAATCAGTTGCTCGGGGTCAGTCATGAAGTAGAAGTCATCGTATTCATACACCTACAATAATACAAATATTTTATGAATTTATAAATGAAAAAACCATGCTTAACAGTCCACAGCCACTACTTGGTAATATAAATGTGCAAGCTTCTTTATTCACTTTATGCAGCAAGAGTGATGAATTTCAGCAACTTAAAACCTTTGAAAGCATAAAAAGCTTATTTAAAATCATTTCAACATCAACAGAATTATAAGCCTTCTTTACTTTCATATAAAGCATAAAGAGCAATACCAGTGATTTTTCTGATCGAGCTACATCACAGTGCACTGTCACTATCTCAATGCTAAGCTATTAAATTATCCTAATAGAAGAGTTAGCTCCCTTGAAGACAGGGCGTGTTTACCTCTATATGTATTGTCTTTAGTAGAACTAGATATACTGCAATTCATAATGTTAAAAGTTCACAGAAATGGAATATTCAGTGAGACAGACTGATGCAAACATTCTATACTATTCTGTATCTCTGTCAACATGAATCACCCGCCAACATTCCTCAGTCAATGTTCCTTCAGATGTCATGCATTTTATTTATTATTCCATTACTCAGAGTCATTCCTAAAGCAAAACGATCATGTTCTAAAACAATCTGTACATAATTCTTTTTTCTCTAAATATACTGTAGATTCCTTATTACACAAGAGTATAACTACATGCAATATCCGCTCCTATTGTGAGAAAACCTTTCTCAAGAAATCAAAGTCTTGCTATTATTTATTTAATATTATTTCACACAGTAAAACACCCTTATAACGAATTCACACTTATAACGAATTCACACTTATAACGAATTCACCCTTATAATGAATTCACACTTATAATGAATTCACCCTTATAACGAATTCACACTTATTGCAAAGTGATATTTATTACCCTATCGTAGGAAAATGACGAAAATTTCATTGGATATAACCATGTTTGGATATAACGAAATCTCTTTTGCAGGTCCTGTAGTTTTAGTTTTGCTATAACCGTGGTTCACTGTATTTTGAAATTTGGTTATATCGAAATGTTTTTCTCTGGCCCTGTAGTTTTGCTATAGCTATGTAATAACGGGGTTCCACTGTATCTATGTTTTACATTTAAGTTCTTAAAAGTATTACTCTCGCGATTGTACATTCTCACGGACTGATGTAGAACAGCTATTCCGTCTGATTACATACTCAGGTTGTATAAGGAATCTAAAACTGGTCATGCAGAACATAAATACAGTTAGCATAAACAACATGCATTTAGATTTTGTTTTATGTTAGTTGGAACTAAGCCATGTACCAATGCTGCCGAACATTTGTAGAAGAGATTTGAACAGGGAATCTTTCCCCAGACAAGAAACTTACCGCTACTGTGCGATGAGACGCCTAAAATATCAATCTGGGCGCTCTCATCACGTGAACTTTGATACAGTGTTTTATAATCTTGTATACAGTAATTCCGATTCTATATAGATTAATTCTTTGGCATTCCATTCTATATTTTTTCTAATAAATAATATATTAATATATAATTCTTAAAATTTTTACATTGCTTACCTAAATATCTCCACAAATTTCTATATTTTAATCAAAACTTCAATATGTTTCTCTTATTCCAAACAATCCCAGATAGTTGGTTCTTTAGAAACTTGCTTATCAATAAATGTAGCATTACTAAATAATTAAAGTGCTTCAAAACTAGAAACGAATCATTTTCTTTATCATACTGACATACATTTTCAAAAAATTTGCATTGCAGTTTATACACTGTACAAATATTATTAGCAGAATAACACATTATTTATCATATATAGTGCTTTCTCAATATATTGCCCCCCCCCCCCCCCCCCCCCCTGAAAATCCTAAAAAACATATTTCTCCCCAGGTTAACACCCCCATTATACCAACCCTGCATAATGCCATTGATTTTCACAAACAAATATGGTCAAATTTTAGCACTGTAATAATGCCAATTTTCTAGTACCCATTAAAAATTCACGAGGGTTGTAGTGAAATGTGACAGGCTGGACAAGATATTCAGGTGGTCAGGTTAATTACAAATAATTGCTGAATTAAACTCAAAATTATCTAAATGTTAATACAAAATGGAGCCTAAATAAATTAATGGAACTGAATTTCTTTTGACTGCTCAGTGAATTGTTGTCAGTAATGGTGAATTTCTTATATTGCCACTTGAACAAAAGTTGGTAATATATCGAGGGAGCACTGTACATATAATTTATATAAATATCCCTCCACATCCTTTATTAAATGGAAATTAATATTATCAAGGCAGATTACTCTTAAAACACAAATAACGGAGACAAAAGCGGCTTCACGTACCAGGTTTTCCGGCATGTTCTTCTCGGAGATGAGGTATCTCGTGGCCCAGTGAGAGTCCACTAGATACCAGTTGTTATCTATGTACACCGCGTTCCAGCTGTGGTTGTATTCCGTCCCTTTAAACTTGTCGCCTGGTCGGTAGTCCAAACCTTTCGCGAAGCCCGTCAGCACAGTACAGAACAAACCAGCATACCTATAAAAAGATCAGCAAGTTAGTCACACGGCGCACGACAACAGACAGAGACCAATGCCAATAAGTCACATAAGTGACTCAGGTGACATAAAACTCAACAAGAGTTGTCCTTCCTTCTAATAATTAATTAGTCTATAGAGAATTTTTCTTTCACCTTTATTCAACATCTGGCTGTTGAGTCACTGCAAGTGTTTAAAAAAACAAACAAACATCACATTGGACATTTGGTGTGTCCACTTTAACACGGAGCTCTAAGACATGTACATTGAACTTCAGACCCTGAATGTATTCTCTTTTAAACTATGGGGGTCATTAAAAAAATACGTAGAAAATGTCTCTCCTATATATATATTTTTTTGAAAAATAAAATTCAACACATTATGGAATTTGAAATCACTTATTTTATCGACCTGGGATGCTTCATTCTATTTGATCAAATAGTATCTGTGATAAATAATTTTAAAAACAGTATGCTCTTTAGTCACGTAACAATGCTCTGTGACTGAAAGTCCTACAATCAAACAGATGATGACACATTACAGATATTTTACATACCCACAAAGTGTTTCATAAATTCTGGCGTACGTCCCTTTCTTATTTTTGAAGGACTCCAGGACTTCTTCTGGAGATCCCTTGGGCGCATTGGCAAAACTAATTGTGTACATGTTCTTGCAAGTCATCCATCTGAAAATTGCCCTGCAAGAGAAAATACAAATAGTCATATACCTAATTAGATCTATCAACTCTCGGTGTCTTCACAGAGATCAGACAGCACTATACAGGTAAGGCAACAAAGGCCATACCGTGTGTCCATGCAAACTTAAGGTGAAACGTCATCTCCTGAGAATTCTCCGACAAATACAGAAAATCCCTATCTAATAACACACATATTTTTAATATTGAAACTAGACGTGTTGCAGTGATGAGATTGCCCTGTCCCAAGGGCCATAACTCTGCCATAAGTTATCCAACTGGACCTAAATCAGTATTTGACTTGCACATTCTCATGATATTATCCATATGGCAAATTTCAAATCAAAATGGCCATGCCTGACTGCAGTAACATACTTAATATCTAAGATCTTTGTAACTAAGATTTAACCGTGAATTGTTTCAAACTTTTCTACATGTATGCCAAAGTGGCTCAATTCTTCTAAAATTATCTGACTGGAATCAAATACGAGTGTGACCTGCATATTTTCAGGATGTATCTACATCCCACATTTCAACTCAAAATGTTCATTTCTATAACTGAAATAATGAAAATTGTGAATTGTTTGAAATTTTCTAAGTCCAAGAGGCATAACTCTGCCAAACATTATCTGACCAGATCCAAATATACATATGTAGTAACTAAACAACGACCTGTGAATTCTCACGACATATCTATTATATCCCAATATTCATGTAAGGCTAAATCAACAAGTACAAATGGTCAACTGTTTGGAAGTTCAAGTGGTATGTTGGTATGTATTAAACTCTGCCAAAAATATTTTGACCTAACTCAAATACAAACACATATCAATTGACTTGTGTATTCTAATGACATATATTTCAATTCAAAATGTCCATGTGTGAGTGCGATTATAAGCGAAAAGTATGAATGGTTTGAAAAAATTAAAGTCCAAGGGGCACAATTCTGTCAAACATCATTCAACCACCACCAAATAAGAACTTGACTTGGATATTCTCATGATGTACCTTCATACCAAATTTCATTTGATTGTGTGCATCTGAAGCAGAGATAATGAAAGGAAATTAAAATAATAGGGAATAATGGAAAAGGCAAAACACCATATACCCTAGTTGGCCATTTCATGGCAGAGACAGAAAAATTAGTGGCGGCATTTTTTGTTGGGATATCATTACCTGAATTCATTCTATACAAAAGAGCTAGGTGTGTTACAAATTCCCATGTGCAATAACCATCAGGCTCTTTTTCTTAGGAATCATTTCAAAACTATGCAATTTTTTTTCGTAATAATTGCAAGCTATTTTCAAGGCCATATTTTTTCCTTGCATTCATTTAGTATAGTAAATTGCTTTGGCAGAGTCTGTTATATCTTTGGCTGATGTATATCAGTTCAACAAATGGCAAACGCACTATTCCATATCATATTGCCTGTAAAAACTCTCATTCGATCTCCTGTCTAATGGTCCCGTCTATGGGGATGTTTTCTGTGATGTGTTATATATACATATTTACCCTCTAACCTTGAAGATTTTATGATAGACAATAATGTATCATTTTCTGGTTCTTCCTCCCCCAGGTTAATGGCAAAAGAACAAAATGGGAAGTAACCAACGAAATCCACTTAATTAGAAAATAACCTTCCTGAATATTTGCTCTCTGCTCTAAAATAAAAACAATTTTGCCAGCTTAATTTAACTTACAGCTTCTGAAAAGGATTAGCTCGGAGAAGCGCATTGTGCACACATAAACAATCCTATACTACATTATGATCAGGCTTGTAATTTTGGCAAATGCTTATCGTTTCTGCTGGATTTTACAAGAGCATTCCTTTCTCATTCCATTGAAAAGAGTCGATGTTAAAGTTTACAGAAACATTCACATCAGCATCTTCCGTGTCTCCAGACGTAAAGATGTGCATGTATGTGTATGTATACAAATTTTGAGGGACAGTTTACAAGTAATACTATGTAATTTCTGTAGAAGAAACGGGAAACTTAAGAGTCTCTAACATATTATAAATAAACAGGGCCACATTTTACAAAAGAACTTGTGACAAAGACGAAAACTTCTCTTGCAATCATTTTTTTCATTACACTGATTGAATTGTGATTTTAAAGTGAATATAAAAAAAGTTTTGTTTTGTTATTTTATATAAGTATACAAATCTCATAAAATTAATTAAGGTGATGAGTTTTTATAACTATGTAACATTTTAAGTCTTAATTGTAAATTCTTTTGTAAAACAGCTAGGCCCCTGAATATACCGTATGATTGATGAAAGACTAGGATTAATGGAGGCTTCAGAAAAAGCAGCACATAGAATGTAAGAGAAAATAACCTATCTGTATGCTCACTCGGTACTGACAGTTCATGAAGATGCCTTTTACAAAGTTTTCCTGCATACAAAATTTAATTAAAGGTATCAGTACGTGATGCAATCCTTGTAATCCAGATTAACAGTATTTCTCTCTCTCAACACACATCCCTCATAAAACTCATTACACAAGCAGTTTAAGTTCTGAAGGGCAGTGGATTCAAAGAGGATATTTTCATAAATCTTGACAAATGATCACAGAGCGTTTGGATCAAAAAGCCCAGTATTTATAATGTTTGTTTCTATTTCTGGAGGAACAGTCTTTTATGTATTGTACTGGTTCTACAAAAATATCTTTGATGAAGATCAACATCCTAAAAGTTTATAGTCAGTGCTGCATACTCTCTCTCGATCTCTCTCTCTGTATAATCTCTCTCTCTCTCTCTCTAATCTCTCTTTGTCTAATCTCTCTCTGTCTCTCTGTATAATCTCTCTCTCTCTGTCTCTCTCTCCAATCTCTCTCTGTGTATAATCTCTCTCTCTGTCTCTAATCTCTCTCTCTGTATAATCTCTCTCTCTGTATAATCTCTCTCTCTCTCTCTCTCAATCTCTCTAATCTCTCTCTCTGTATAATCTCTCTCTCTCTGTATACCGGTAATCTCTCTCTCAATCGCTCTGTCTCTCTAATCTCTCTCTCAATCGCTCTGTCTCTCTAATCTCTCTCTCTCTCTGTCTCTCTAATCTCTCTCTCTCTGTATAATCTCTCTGTATAATCTCTCTCTCTCTCTCTCTGTATAATCTCTCTCTCTGTATAATTATGAACTCCATGCATTGACTACTATAAATATGGGATTGCACATCAAATCATTTTCCCCTGTCTCCCAAACAGTAGTACTTTACATTCACAAATATGACCAAACTTTCCCCAATGTCGCATTTATCGTTTAGATGAACACACTGCAAGTACAAAACGCATGTAGCACTAACTTACTTGATGAATCAACTATAAAGAGATGAAACATTCCAACACTGTGTAAATGTTGAGCTGGGTGTTTTAAAAGTCAGCTACCCTATGCTCTATCAATTTGTGAATGCTGAGCTTGGTGTTTTAAGAGTTAGCTACCCTATGCTCTATCAATTTGGGCAAAATCATCGACATGTTTAGGATATTGAGAATTTTTAAATGTTGAATTCTTCCATGTTTGAAAACTTGCGTACGTATAACTATTGATTTTTGTAACTATAGTTTTGTTTTGCAGCCTTAGTTCACATAATGCTTCAAATTTATTATGCAATACCAGAATAGCAAGCACGCATCACGAAGTCGACATTATACATAGTGTTTGAATGACAAAAACATCCTGTTCCTCTCCAATATTTTCCTTATGAAGATGCTATTTCTATAAAGTATAATGTATTATATACAGTACATGTACATGTATACTGAATTTGACATGTACATCAATATGCATGCTGTTCTTTTATAATATGTATTTATATACATGTACATCTGTTGAATCAATCCTTTCTTAAATATACACCTGACTTTAAAATCGGTGAAGATAACAAACAGTGATCAATCTCATAACTCCTATAAGCAATACAAAGTAGAGAGTTGGGCAAACACGGACCCTCTGGATATACCCGAGGTGGGATCAGGTGTCAAGGAGGAGTAAGCATCCCCTGTTGACCGGTTGCACCCGCCGTGAGCCCTATATATAAAATGTATATCAAGTAACAAAAATTGTTTTCATTTTACAGAATAGGATTTTTCCTCAGGGACAAATTGGTTTGACCTAGAGTTTTTAGTTTTGTAAATTGAATAGATCTTTGTCTCTCAGTCTACAATTTATTCTGCATGCTGTATATTAAGAATGAATTATGTCTAACCAAGCAGTTGCTGATATAAGACTTCATGCTAAAAAATCTTGATCAGCATTTAATGAAAAATAAACAACATTCCCTGGATTGTTTGTTCAGAAGAGGTAGTGTAACCGTGGTGACAATCTAACCTCTCCCGGTGAGGTCATGGGGATAAATTGCACAGACGAATGATTCACACAATACCACAGAGATGATTCTGATGCAGACTATGCTGTCTATGTCGTGTGTTTACACGATTAAGGAAAACCCAGCGATAACAATGTCTGTGTTATTTGATGGGTTATAGTCAATAGTGATACATGCACGATGATTTAGTCCACAAGGACTTACACATAAAAATGTGTAGGAACTTGATGATTTTTGCTGACCGTCCACACTCATTAGTTAGTTATGGATAATTAGTACTGAAACAAATATTCGCTTTGTTATGGATAATTAGTACTGAAACAAATATTCGCTTAGTTATGGATAATTTGTACTGAAACAAATGTACATTCTTAAAAGTTAGTTATGGATAATTAATACTGAAACAAACACTCACTTAGTTATAGATGATTTACACTGAAACAAACATTCACTTAGTTTTGGATAATTAATACTGAAACAGACATTCACTTAGTTATAGATGATTTACACTGAAACAAATATTCGCTTAGTTATGGATAATTAACACTGAAACAAACATTCACTTAGTTTTGGATAATTAATACTGAAACAAATATATTCAATTAGTACTGAAACAAATAACAAATATTTTCTATGAATTTGAAGATTGTGTCATTATTGGCAACAAAAACTATATTAAATTAAGGCATGCCAAGTAAATGTGTGTGTACTCCCCACCCGTTACCATATTTAATGATCCCTTAATCATTGTTAATTTACCTGGCCTTGTCCAGGTCAGACTGGTAGTTCTGACTGTAAACCAAGTGCCATATCAAATCCCGAAAGGTCTTGTGATCTTTGCTGGCCACCTACAACAGAATTAGAATAAATTCAAAATCTAATTCATAGAGATTTATCAATATGCAAATTTCAACTCTACATTTTTGTTTTACTCCTTTTCATAGTCTTCAAGTGATCATGTGAATCCTACAGTACAAGTCGTATTTTTAGCGAGACACAAATTTCACGATTTCCCCATAAATCATGGGTATACATAGTAAGCGAGAGCTAATTGCGAATATTTGTCAGTTAATGTTTCCCCTATTTCAAACATAGGTGGCGCAAGACTCGTTTACGTCCTTGTTGACTTCCGGTGTACATAAGATTTATGAGAGATTGTAAGGTTTTTGTTGTGCAAATAGGGAGCGGGGATAGAATTCCCGAGATATGAAGCTTTTAAAAAATTCAATTGGTTCATTGTCATCATATGTGACAGCGACAACGATCATTTTAAGTTCCACTCAGCGCCGTGCGCTATAAATTTCAGTCTTCAGTTCAGTCCGACTTCACAGACTTTGTTGCAGAAAGTATTTACGGGGGGTTGGGGGGGTTGTTGTTAAACATTTCCTCTGTAGATCGTAATATTCTGCATGAATGTTTCATGCTGAAATTTTATCAATCCTTAGTGATACAGTCATCAATTGTTTTAAACATATGCAATTCAACAACTTATAAAAAATTATGATGTATTGTATATTTTATATTCAACCTACTACTACTGTTAATTCTACTGTTTAAGCATGTAAACTTAATCACGAAGTAATTTATAATGAAAAACGTTAAATGTGTATTGAATGTCTTTATTTAATCAATGTGACAGAGAAAATTCAGTTGCAGCTGAAACTCTCAACGTGCTTTCCTTTCCGCCCAGAGTCTTGCAATGCGTTTTCTAAGTTCGTCTCCAAGCGCCGTGAGGTCCTACGAACCGTAATCCGTCGTCGTTACTAAATATTTAACAACTTTCTAATCTAAACGTGTCCTTCCGACGCTCTCTTAAATCTGAGGTTAGAAATGCCTTGGACGTTAACGGATCGTGCGCCACCTGTAATCAAGGGCGAGTAATTTGGAGTTTTATTTGCCATTCTAGCAACTTTATAATTCCAAGAAAGATAGCTATTTCCTCTGAATCGATATGGAATAAATTGTTAGCTATATTCAATCTTATTGATCTCAACATTCTCGCTAATAATACCAAAATTAAATCCTCGCTAAAAATTCTAGTTATACGGTATATGTTGAAGAGATGTCATCAAGACCTGATATCTGAGGAAGGGTTGAATATTTTCAAATACACACAATTTGAAATAGACAAGAAGTTCATTGATATAACAGTAATAAGCTCTTTAAAGAGGTATTAGCTGTCATTTTGACACCAATAATTGAATATGAAAATTGCTCTATCATAAATTTCATTAATAACACCAGTATTTCATTATCTTAAACACATTTTAACCTAAAGCAGGCACATAAATATGTAATTTTGGTAATTCTTCCTTATATATTTCTTTACACTAAGAGTGGTCTAATATATAACAATAACAAAGTTTTATTAAGTTTCTCTTGTTTGCATGTGCACAAAATAAATGTTTTTATTATATACCCATCAATGTATCGTTCTTTGATACTGTGGATTTCACAGCGTGTGATCCAGTTTTCCGGATCACCACACTGTGGTTTTCTGATTCCATATCAGTATCCTCTGAAACTAATGCCATCACAATGCATCAACGCAACATTATATGTGGAAAATATTGACCGCGTCACAAAACAAAACTGTGTACACAAAACATAATTTCATGGTATGTCTGTGTTTTTGATAATTTGGATTACATTTATTATCTTATAAATGTGGATTTAAAATGCAGAAGGGGGTATATAATAAATTTATCATTACTACAGTAACTTGATCCGAAGAGTTGGATCACGTCTCCTTGACAGACACGGATCATCAGATCAAACTCGATGCTTCGCATCTCGTGTGATCTGATGATCCGCACCTGTCAACTCAACGTGATCCGACTCTTCGGATCAAGTTACTGTAGTAATAATATATATTTAATAGTCATTTAATATACATTCTTACGTTTAATATTGAAAGATTTAAAAAAAAAAAAAATGGTTGCCATCACTTTCACAGCTAATGTCCCTTTAAGTCAACAACTCAAATATAAATCGATATATATACTGCATACATACAGTACAAGTCCATATCAGATTATATAACATTGCATACATATAGTGTATGCTGTATCAAATAAGAAAACTTTAATCAGGTTATTGCCCTGGAACAACAGTTTATATGATAAGTTCTCCACATTTTGTTTGTTTAGAATGACTGACAGCAAATTATCTCCTGACAGGGTGGGTGCCTGTTATATCATTGTGGAGTTCTCCTCTAATTCCCCGGATAACATCAGTCAGCAGATGCCAGGCTAATGTTCCCATCAGAAAGAGTTTACAGCACTCACGTTCTGCTACAACTTGTTAAAGCCAGGGAAACTAGGCTGTACATAGTAGAACTTAGTGCACAGAGTCAGAAGCATGCAAGAAATAAATTTCATTTTTGAAAATACATTAGGGCATGAACTGCAAGGCTTGATGCCAACTTCATGAAGTGCTAACTCATGTATTTTCAAAAATGAAATTTTATTTCTTTCATAATTACATTCTACTTTCATTTCTGCCCAAATTTCCTGCTGTTAAAATAGATGTGCTATATCTCTCAAGATTCATACACGCTTTGTTCACCACTGGATCGCATTCATGAGGAAATGGCTATCATTACTATATTGGTAACGAGATCAAAGACAAAAACATTGGAAATGTAAATATTATAAACTATTAGCCATTTAAAGAGGATGGTAGAATGTTATAATACTTCAGAAAAACAACGACATTATGTGGGGATAAAATTCAAATCAATATAACCTTTGAATTCACTGTTACCGGTACTAAAATTGCATGCACAAGTTCTGACAAAATTATTGTAGTTATCTACAGCCTTTATTTACTTAACTACTTAGCAAAGCACTTACTATAGCAAAACCATGTACCGTGGATAAAACATTTGATTGATCGATTGTATATTGTTTAATCTCTCTCATATTTGTCACACATGAGGAAACGTCACCATTGCCGGTGAAGAGTTGCAAAATTTAGGCCATGTTCAGCGCTTACAGCCTTTGAACTGAGAGGGATCTATATCGTGCCACAAAGGATCTGCTGTGACACGGGGCCTCTCAGGTTTTGCGGTTTCATCCACAGGACCGCCCCATTTGGTCGCCTCTTACAACAAGCAAGGGGTACCAAGGACCTATTCTAACCCGGATCCCCACGGAATGATAACACATTAAGACTATATGCTTTCTGATCATGTTTATATATATAAGCCAACATGGAACAGCTCTGGCAGCTTTTCAACACGTTAGTTACATGCACATACACATAGAGTATTAGAGATGATCTTATATAATAGTGTGCATGCTTCTCCATGTTTTTCACACCAATTTTAAAACCTAGCTACTAAGTCATACCCTATTGATTTTGGAAAAATCATCAACATTTTAGGATGGTGGGGATTTGAAAAAACTTGAATAAATGACAAAAAACATCCTGTTAATGACCAATGTTTTCCTTATGAAGATGCCATATTTCATAAAGTTGAAATAAAGCTTATATTAATAAATTAATCTCCTTGGGAACTTGTGGCACCATTTGGAACATTTTTGACAAGTATCTGAGAGAAGAAACTGCACATTCTTTGGTAGCAATTCTAAGCATGAAAAACACTGCTTGACTACACAGTAAAAATATCTAAGAAGTCTGATGTAATTAAGTCACCATGCACACGTACAAAATCCAAAAGTGATGGTGAAAATGAATATCATTCAATTTTGAATTTTATGGAGCTTACATGGCTGTAATATATCACACTACTGTGTGTTTATTACACTGTGCAAAACTCTTTAAAATAGGTCAATTCCAGTTTATACGCCTTATAATTTCTTAAAATGCGGACATTAAATTCTTTGTTGGCAATGCATCATGTAACATCTTATGAAATGGGTTGTGAATTTTTTACTTTTATTAAACACAATTTAATACAAATAAAGATGGATTTTTCTTCTTCTTTTATATAAACCTTTTAAAATGAAAGTATAAGAAACAATCCACATGTAATCTACACATCCCCACTTCAGTTTAATGGGGGTCTTTGTAAAGTGCAAACGGTGGATTTCCTGTCTGCATGCTTAAGATATTGGGCCTTTATTTTCTAAATTTAAACACATCAAATATGACAACCCACAACTGTGCTTTAACTGTGAATAAATAAATACACTTTACTCAGGAGATTCAGAAACGGTTTAGTCGATAGCACTAATCATTATAAATTTTACGTGTTTGTTAGATTTTAGAAATACACTATAATTGTGAGGACTGCAGCTGCAAATTTCATCATAAAAACCTTAAACATATATACAGCTAGCACTCCATCATTTAGTCATACTGAGTAATTTTTCTTTTGGATGATAAGATGAAGAAAATATTGAGAGTTTAAAGGCAAAATATTCTTTACTGCATAATGATTTATTTTCATTAAAATCATCATATATATATTCAGTCTGCTATTTCATTAGCATGATTAGATTTTTGTAAGGTTGTATACCAATAAAATTTTCACTCGCATCCAGTTGAGAACTTATTAATATACACAATCCACGGGGCATTATACCTCACATAAACCTCCCCTCTAATGTTCTGTCTATCTACAGTTTAATCAGCATATCATTTCAGACTTCTCTCTGTAAAGTAATAATTGGTATTCAATACCTTAGGCATGTTACACTTACAGAAATAGCATGTTCATCAATGAAGCGAAACTGGCCAACATCTCGGTAGATGTCGAACTTTCTGTACCGGGACCGGGCAGGTGGGGGGACGTTGGGCTGCTGGGTCAGGAGGTTGACCGCCTGGAAGTGGTTGGGGGCTTGCATGGTCTCAACCGCTTACCACTGGCCTACTGAAAATGGGAAAAATTGTCATTAATATAGAAGTATGGATTATAAAATACAAGTCAGACCAACAAAACATGTGTATACATAAGTACCTTAGGGGTGAGATCAAAAGTTCAATGTCTGACAAAAAACTAAATTCAAATAGTTCCTCCCCCACTCCTGCCCCTTTAAAACTAAGTATGATGAATGTTGAAACTAATCAATTATTGAATTAAGAAGTAATATCATACAAGTATAAATAACACTCTGTATACCTTTTCTATTGTTTATTTACAAATGAAAGTGTACATTAAAACTATTAAATGTTCATTAAAATGTAAGATTATTATGCGGTTTTCATCAGTCAATGCAATGTCTTCTCTTTTTCTAATAAGTGTAATCGATGTCGGGTGACAGAAACTTAAGGGTCTTTAACCCCCCTCCTCCCCCAACTATTTGAATTTAGATTTTTATCTGACATTGATCTTTTGATCTCGCCCCGTATATTGCTTAAAGTGAGGTGTGGATTGTGGTAACTATACGCATTTGCATGCATAATATAAAATGCATAAACTAAATATTCATTCAACTACTTTTAATAACTTTATCAAAATGAAATGCATGGATTAATTGCTCATTTTTGAAAATGCAGTGAAATTTTCCTCCACACAGTAACAACAGCTACACGTACATTGTTAAGGGCAGCATTATACAGCCCTTGGTGTCTGTTTTGGGAAAGATTTATATATAACCTTTATCAATATTCAGAATATAAAGACTCTCATGTATTTATGGCCAACTGAGAAAAGGTAAAATATTGTCTACCTGAGCGGCCTATTTTGAATGGAATGCAGTCTTAGCTTATTAAAAGTCGCTGCATCACGGCCCCAGTAGATTTTGGCGGGACACTGCAATGGTAGAACCCAATCATCCCTTTGCTAATTTAATGTGGGGATTCTCATTTCACTATTTGATTTATATAAAGTTGGACTTCATCATAAGAGTTATAATGTAGAAAACTTATGATATAGCAGGGGTGGATCCAGGAATTTTTTTTAAGGGAGTGAGTGGGTTCTACCATTAATTTTGGTTTTCAAAGGGATTTCCCACCCTCAAAATGTGTTAGTTTTACCTTTTTATAAAGCAAAATGTTCTGACGAAAAAAAAAAAGGGGGGGGTGTTCCAACCCTCGGACCCCCCCCCCCCCCCCTTCTGGATCCGCCACCATCATGACTATATATACATGTAGTATGTATGAGTTCTTAAAATCTATTGAGCAAAGTCTGAATGACAAACAAGCTTACCAGCAGTTGAAGTTATGATTATATGAAGAATCTAAAGCAACTTTTTAATAAACTTAATAAATACAGAAAGAATCTGAAATATCAGTTATCATAGTACATCGTATGTTGTATGGTAGATGCTGCTCTTTGACAAATACATGCATTCACATTCTGAATTGAATTGTGCAAGTTACAGGTCTGAGGGTACCAGATTTGGGACTTCTTCGTAGGTATATATACATTATAGATATAAGTGACTGACAAACACCATCTGTTCAGATTCACAAAAGTTGGGGAAGGGGGGAGGGGAGGGGGGATAAATCATAACACTGAATATACTGCATTTATATACACATGTACATGCAGTATATTAAAACACCCTGGTTGTGCAGACATCAAACTTGTTTTCTGGCATCTATCACCATTCATTCAATACTTCATTATTTACACAAGCCCAGTTCAATATTTGTATAAAAAATGTATTGCTCCTATTACCATTCGGCTCACAACCTGTGCTTTGCAACTGAAGGATGTGCATAACAGGTTGTGTAAAATTTGTATAATATGATAACAAACACAAATTCCATTTTATACGCAAAAGCTACATTAAACGTATAATGATTTGAGAATCCTGAATGTGAAAGTATATCATTATAAAAGCCTACTGGTGTGAAAACCTGCACAACATTTGTAGACGTCCCAACTTCAAAACTTGATGTGTATAAGAACTTCATATGAACATTTCAAAATTATAAGCCTATATAATTAGCTATAGCTATCAAAAAATCAACTTAATTCAAATCTAGATTACATCTATCTATTCCATAATTCATATATGTCAGTGCATGTTATGCTCACATACTCCAACATAACATTATATATATATATATATATATATATATATATATATATATATATATATAATTATATATAATTCCAATGTTATTTATTACAATCGTTTTGATATTGTACAAAAATAACTTAGTTAAACAGGAATTTCCACATTCAATAAATCCAAAACTGCTACGTATAAATACACACCTACAAACAAATAACATATAGTGAGGGGTTACTTTTCATTTTTTTGAAATTGATATAATACATGGAACAAAATTGGAATTATAAGAATCAAACATCCTTTTCTGAAGAATTTATCGATGTGTAAACTACGGACATTTTACTCGCAAACTCAACAGAAAAGTGCTTCACTTTTATTCAGTTTGTGAGTAAAACGTCCAGAGTTCACACATTGATAAATTCTTCAAAAAAGAATGTTTCCATACATACACATTATAGTGAGGCATTAATACTAGTCACCACTATGATAAGAAAAATGTGGATAGGAGACAAAACTTCCATGGAAGTCAAACCCTCAGAATCATTATTCAGTGATAAACGAATTAAATTCAGGAAATTATTGTATAATATTGTTTATAAATAACAGCATTAACTCATCACCAATCAACAAACAGTGAGACAGCTGACAAGTTTAAAGTTCATTTATTTCCCCCAGATCATAGTGATAATAACCAAACCTCTTAACTATCACCCACAAGCCCTCTCCTCTACTTAATCAATAGGGGGTATGCGACCAGCAGATCATTTTATCCTCACACAGATCAGAAGAGCAAACACATTGATTGATTTTCCATGTACCACCCACCTCATTCCTAGGGAAAGAGAGAAGTGTGGCAGAGAGCTGATAAAATGACAGGACTGAGAGAACAAAAACCCGACCCAATTTGTGAACAAACTTCAGAACATGCATATAACACTGTTTTCTTTCTTATCACATTGCACAAGGACATATTCCACATTTATAAACTCTTTGTATAATTCAGGATGCTGGAAAGCTTTTGAAGTCACTGTAAAAATTTGCATCATACATGCCAGTGTGTTCAGATAGCATCAAATTACAAGAACAGTGGAATTGCGCTGAGCGACTCAGAGAAATCCATGATAATGTAATGATAAGGTGCCTATTGCAGCAACTGGGCTTCACGCATGAATGCTTTTGATGCTTATCCAATAGATGATCATTTTGAATATCTTCACTTCTTGATAAAAGAGCCCCTCAGGTCAATAACTGCAAATGTGCAATATCTATAAAGTTCAAGGGCAAATTACAAAATTCAATTCAGAACATCATATACATGCACACACACACACATATATATAGGGTATGACATACAATTTAATTATCACAATACAATTACTATATTTAAAGTTTTCTGCTGATAAAGAGATCATGCCATTTACCATATTAAGCATGACACTGAAATTTAATATCTATGGAGAATTCTAGAACCACGGTAAAAATCTTAGGTTTCTTCAGCAGTAGTAAACCTCAGACATGCTAGAGTGCAGAACTCCTACACGCGTATGTTAAAGAAAAACATCGACTTCTAATCTCCCAGTCAGCCGACAGATCCCCTGTTATTGAGATTTTTGTTTACTTGCATTTTTCAGGGATGTGTAATACATTATAAATGCTTACCTGTGTGTTTAAATTAATTCCCGTTTCTGAAAGCTTAGAAACCTACCTGTCAGTTTCTGCGGAATTAGATTATGTGTGGGACTGTGGGTGGATGGACCACATAACAGGGAACCAGTTGAGTTGACTCACTTATTACACAGAGATCAGCATTTCAATATTCTCATTATGAATCATGATTTATCAAAAACATGTACCACAAACTGGAGAGCTAGATTAAAGGCTGCTGAAATATATGCATTACGACCAATGCATTTATGACATATATACACACATTTAACTGGTTGTGCATCTAGTTTTGGGTTAGTGGTAAAGCATGAACATAATTATAGTATCAGACTATCTCGTACTTTTCTTTTACTAAAGTTTGTTCTTGTGATACCAGATGAGTTACCATACACCCAGAAAACCAAAGGTATTAGAAAAAGGCATCACTAAGGAATTTATTCTGTTCACCATCTTCAGTTTTATTCACTTGATTCTACCATCACTGAGATTTATTCTGTTAACCATTCCTCACTGATCCAGGAGGGGGGAGGGGAGTTTACATAATGTATACACTGTCACATTGGATTTACATAAACAATGTATTGTCAACCCTTCTAGTGACAGCGTCAGCCTAAACCCCTGACTGGGTGACAAATATTTCTGTGTACAATATACAAAAAGGACGGATGACCGTGATATGAACTTGGGGTCCCATGAACTCTTAATAACCAACTGAACTACTGAGTGTGTAGTACTGTATTTATTTAAGCATATCTTTAAGTTGCTGCTGTTGGAGGTGCTGCACTAAATTTGGCAAAATCATGATTTAGAACATTTTCTTTGTATGATAATGGATCATTAGCGAATTTCATATTTTAGCGCAACTGTAAATTAGTGGTTTTGCTTCACCGTCAAAGCTGCTAAAACTTGATGCCCACTAAGTACACATATACAGCTTACCCAAGCCTATCTGACCGACCAAATGCACTATTCTAATTTTATCTTAAATTCTATTATTCAGCAAAATTGCAGTTTAAAATACTCATGCAGCTCCTTAATGACCAAGTTCCGAGGAATGCCATGTCGACAAAAGGCACTTGTCACATTTAATATGTGCTGAGTTATGCAGTACTATTCATGTAAAGTGAAGTTTTGCAGTTTAACGTCCTTTGCCACCATATGGTCATTGGTTCGAGGTCTGCAGAATTGGCAAATTAAGGGCCAGTGAAAATCAAATTCAAAAATGACAAGCAAAATAAATATAATGTATAAATTAGATAGAACGATCCACTCTTTAAAACTG
>NC_079172.1:42333470-42343470 GCF_947568905.1 Ostrea edulis
GTAAAATCATTCTCTTCAATACTTCACCAGTTTTAGTGGTATTTTTCTTCTACTTAAATGTTCATAATGTTCTTTGTCAGATAAAATCGGGGGAGTTGCACTCCTTCCCCCAAAAACATACTTATTGCACTCTTACCCCGCAATGAAGTATACTTATACAATAAAAAAAAGTAAATAACGTTATGATGTTAACTACACATTTATTCATAAACACCCTTCATTGTATGAAAATAGTCATTAGTGTAAAAAGTAGCGGTCACTCGCGTGATGAAGGGAAGGACTCTACCGGGTGTCTGGGTAGCGCAGTGTTTAACGCACTCGCTTATCACTGCTGCGACCCGAGTTCGATCACCAGACCATGAACGGCAGTGGTTGTATGTGTGAGGGTGTGGTGATCGCCCACTCGGACACGTGGGTTTCCTCCCACAAAAATACACCCCAGCGCAAACATCCGTGCAAGTCGGTAAATAGATATAACTAATGTTCATTGTTGATTATGCATGTCCGACTTCAAAAATAATTGATGAACGATAATAAAAATGACTGTATTTTAGAATAAAATATCTTAACAAGTTCAAATTCACAACTCTATATTTTTTGCTTTCTTGCGAACGACCCGTCGAGATACATCACCGAAGACGCCAATAGCCAGAATAAAAAGATTGAAAATGTAAATACTGGTATTTATTAAGCCATTTGATGATTATAATGTAATTATATAAAAACAATAACACATTTTTAAATTCAGTCTGGACTTGGATGGTTCCCTGTGGGACTTGGCAAAAGTTGGCCCCTCAAGTCCCGACTTGAGTATGTGAATTAAATTTTCAACCCCTAAATATATACCAATAAGATCTCCTATCAACAAGGTTTGTTACTTGTGTTTCAGAATGTGAGCATCTCTCATAGAATTAACGTCACTGACGTCGTTATATCAAATATAAAATCATATTAATATGTAAACGTTCCTAAGTTGTGCGGATTTAAGTTTTTTTTTTATCGTAAATTTCAAACGATGGAACCTGGGGTTATTAAGCCTGGAGTGGAGTGGATATCGGTATCTACATCTGTATTATCCCATGTAAAGTTTTATAAGTAGGTTGAGCTCGATAATTAATTTGAAATTTGAGCATAAAGCCATGGTGTCTCCAGCTTGACTATAAACAATAGTATTCATTGCACATATTTGATTTTCTTCACATTTCCACTACAATACTCAGCAACAAACAAGTTGTCACTTTTGTCCATACATAAAACAGATGGGTCCTTCAGATCACAGTTATCTATATAGCGGAGGAACTGTCCATTCTGGTCCAAGATTTGGATACAGCGTTTATCAATGTCTGCTATCAGGATATGACTCTGACTGTCTGTTGTTATTCCCCAGGGTTGGAATGGTTCGTTTTCGGTATTATTAGAGGGATGATCAGTGTATCTAAATCGAAGTTTTCCAGCCTGGTTGACCACCACTACTGCCCCAGCTACAAAGTCAGCCACACAGATATCCAGGTTCCTGTTCTCACTGATGTGTTTAGTAAAAGAATTTCCTGAATATAGAGGCTTACCCTCATCATCATACTGGATTGTTTGTTTCTCTGTGGAACCTGAGTAACGGACAACTTTGGATTGTGTTGCATCATCACTGAACATGGCAACCAGGAGATCACCACATGAGGTGACACAGAGTTGGCTGGGTTTCCAGCCCTGTAGTCTGATCACCTCCTCTGTCTGTCCACTCTTCACTTTATTCACAGTATTTTTTGCCCAGTCAGAGTACACTAGATCCCCATCACTTGTCACTGCTATATCATATGGATATTCCCCTGATTTTGTTTTGGTTGTATTGATAACTGCACCTTGAACATTAAAGCATTTCATATCACTGACAGATTCTGCACTTGTCCAGAATTCTTCTTCATTCAGACAGGCAAGACTGTGGAGGTCTTCGTACCCAGTATTTAATGTAGTGACAAGCTCTGGTTCAACCATCAGTTCTTTGGGTGAGGTTTCTGTTTTCTTCAGTGTGTAGCCATTTCCATCTATCGTAAATGATAATGGTATCAAAGATCCCAGTGACTTGTAAAGCTGTTCACTGTCTATCATGTTTGGACTAAATGCAGGCAGTGAGACTCGGACTTTGGGAGGAAGTTTTCTGAATTCTTTGTTTTCGGATCTGTATTCCATGGTCACAGACACTTCATTGGATTCCTCCATTTTCTTCAGAGTAATCAGTGATTGCTCAATAAGGGACCGTATCTGCTTAATTTCATCCAAATGTTTCTTTAGAATTCCCAGGTGTTTGATTTTCATCTCTTCTATTTCATTTTCCACTTTGTTGATGACATTGTCAACTTCCTTGTGCCATTCCTCTCCATGTTTTGTAACTACTGTTGTGAATTTCACATATTCCCTATCCAAGTTGGTTATTTGAGTTTCTAAATCAATGGCCATTTCTTCATATGTTGGAGAAATTATGTTTATTATCTCCTCTGAATCTTTAGTAATGTCTGCTTTTCTTTTGTTGTAGATTTCAGAAAGAATTGAAAATGTATGACCCTTGTGTTTATCTTCAGCAGCACACAATAAACAGACAAACACGTCACATTCCTTACATTGCAATTTACAATTTTCAGTTTGATGTGTACTACACTTGGGATAGATTAATGTTGATTTTCGAGTATGGAATGGGACCACTTTGTGTTTGTCATAGTCATCAGCAACATGTTTGCCTAAACAGGCAATGCACAGGTTGACATGGCATAAATCACAGTACATCTGGACTATAGCTGTCTCACAAAGGTCACATCGGACAGCATCTTGGGCACTGTGGAGGGGGTCCATGGCTAATCTAAATATTCTACATATTAAAGAATATAAATTTAGTAATTACACAACAAAAATTTCAATCAACAAAGTATGAAAAATAATTGTTAATGTAAATTGTGTAATCTAAAATTATACCTATTGCAATTATAAATAATTATTAATAATCACAATAAACATCGAACATACAGTGCACATCATCTAAACCCTGTCACACCATCTAAACCCTGTCACATCATCTAAACCCTGTCACACCATCTAAACCCTGTCACATCATCTAAACCCTGTCACATTTATAACCAGAAAATGGTACTAAGCATTTAATTAATTCATATTTGCTCTTTTTATTCCCTATCATCAACTTAGATTGTCCATAGAATTGAAAAGGAATCAGCAGCCGAACTCCACTGAATGTAACTCTGTCACCCAGCTAAGGTGTTTTTCACAAAATGTTATCAATTTTGCATTAATCATTTTACGTTGGATCCTTTTGTACATGCATGAAAATAGGTGATAGCGGTGTTCAATACCAAATAGCGTTTTTTGCACAAGAAACGTATAAAATGCAATTTTGTGTGTTAATTCAAAAGAATTATATATTCATTGTATATATCATCATCACTCTGCTTATTATCATTTTGTTTTCCTCTATATTTTGTCATATATATGTAATTGCATGTAATTAATATATCTATATTCAATCCCATAATGGGGAAATAAAGAATGAATGAATGGAGACTGGTTCATTGCCCCCTACCTCCACTGAGATAAAAATTTGTATCCTTACGTGTGGTTGCCAGGGGCGTAGCTAGCACTATTTCAATGTGTAGGCCCGAAGTTGAAACCCGACGCACGAAGCACCGAGGGAGTAGGTGCGGAAGGGGTTCCTGTGGTCACCTCCGAGAAAATTGTGAAATATTAGGGCTCATTTGCACTACTCTCATCATTAAAATTATTGTAATAGACATTAAATATTGTGCATAGATTTTTAAACCGAGTCGAGTGAGTCATTATGATCACCATAAATTTACAAAAAAAAAAAAATATATATAACCATTATTTACCGGTAGTATTTACATCATGTAGAATGCATTATAAAAAGAAAAGGTCCGACGGAATAATAATTTTATATGCGATTTTAAAAACTAGAGAATATATGAACATATTATATTTTACAAACATTTATGGACAAAAATGTGAAAACAAACAAAAATTGTAGGCATGTGCCTACTCGAGCCTAACGAAGCTATGCCCTGGGTTGACGAATATTGTTGAAGTGTTCACCTATTTCTAGCAGGAACTGCAAGGTGGGAAACGAGAAAGGGTAACCGGGGACATCACGTGTTCTGTCGTATGTTAATATCTCTATAGCTGTAACCAAGCTAAATATGTCAACTTATGTAGTAAAACACGCTTCGAATTCTGTACCCCCAAAGGACTTATTCCGCACCCTCATAAAGCTGATCAGCACTGAGATTCCTACTTTCGTTTTAATTAATTTTGCTTATAAATATTACGACAGGTATCTGAATTTTAATAAAAACATATAAATAGGGGGAAAAAACCTCAGTCTAGGCCTATACATATAAATACGTGTACTCATATATATATATATATATATATATATATATATATATATATATATATATATATACATAGATTTTCCCGTCTTTTTTCTATTTATATCTATCTATAAAATTCAGATATCCGTGATAATACTTCTAAATAATCAGATGTATGGATAAAAACGACCTTTTGACGACGATCGTTTCTTCCAATAATATATCTTAATATTACCTATAGTATTACACTTCTGTATGGCGTAGCAAAGTCTCACAACACTTCTCTTGTTTCCATGGTATGAGCTGGGGGTGTCATTCTGAAATTTAGAGTTATCTCTCTTGTCATACTCAACACAAAAGAGACAGAGATTCTTGATCTTGTGGAAGATTTATTGATAATAACATGACATAGCAATATATATGTATATATAACATTTGGAAAAGAATTATGTGTTCTTAAGTATATCTTGTCAGTTATTGTTATTGATTAATATGCATATTATATCGTTTGACATCTCTTCTCTTCATTGTTGTAATTATCTCATGTTTGTCTATTTTGGTCTCTGAGCGTTGTTTAGGCAAGAAGAATCCAGAATTGCGAAATTCTTTCAACCGCTTTTAGTTTAAACGTTCCATACGTATGGTTACATTATGACGAAGTATCGACATATTATATTGTATCTACTCTGTGATATTTTAAAAGGAAACTAATAAAATCTTATGATTTTATCATCAGATAAATCTTCATTTTTTCCCCTCTTATTTTCAGGCAAAAGATCATGAAACATCTTAAGCTTAATTCAAAATCTGAATATTGCGATGATCAATAAGTCGATGATTCCTAAATGAAATTGTTATTCAATATTGCTTCATCAAATTTCTAGTGTCTGCAAATTAAGAGTTTCAGTTCAATAGTAATGGACATCTTACAGGTGATTTGTTACATGATACTGGAGCCTGGCTTATACAAGTATTACCAGATGGTGTCTTTACGACATTGACAGAATAGGAAAAAAATATCAAGATTCTGGTGGAAATCTGAATTTAAGTCAAAACACGTTAGTTAGACCCCCCCCCTCTCTCTCTCTCTCTCGATCCAGTTCGCCTCCCCAATGTCAAAAATTTACCGACGCCCCTGTGGGAGTGTAACCTTTAAATAAGCTTTTATTAAAATTATGATTTAATATCAGATCTGAGTATAGCGATAACAATGGCAAGAACTTGGTAAACAAGTAGTAAATACATATGTAAGTAACACAAAGCATTTCCGTGTATAAACTGTCTCAAGGTCTCCCTAAGACGTTATGAACACAAGCAAAAAGTGTAAATGAGATAGGGTGCAGATTGTGAAAAGTAGTTAAAAGATCAAGCACTAGATCCCCCTCTCCTTTCACAAATTCCTGAATCCGCCTACGAAATAGATGAGTTAATGCCAAGTTAGAGTTCTGTCGATTAGAATTAATTAACCTTTGTGCAATGTGGTATTGGTGTACATGTACAATGACTTTAGCACATGGAAAATGTTCTAAAGAATGGGGAAAAACTCGTGCTTCGTGATTAGAAAAGACATATGTGTATAAAGGTGGTTTAATTGATCAAATTAGGTTTTGAAATTATTCTAACTTACATAGTTCAACTCTACGTACATGTATACATGTTACAAAAGTCAACAAGGAATGACTAGGCACCACATCTCACATTTGATGGCGTCAGTTATGAATGATGCTAAATAACTGATAATGTGCATGTATCGGTACATACATGCATAGATACAATATATTTCTCACGACATTGCTCCATCTTTATTTAGTTACTTGTTGTGGGAAGTGTTCGCCAAATTTATGTAGGTTTTAATGTAATCTGGTGGTCTCGGCACCAGATACAAATACCTCTTTTGTTAACCACTGTACATATGTATCCAAATTTGAAAATAAGAAAAAATACTGGGAGGTGGAAGGGGTGGGGTTAACGTACAAAAATGTACTTAGGTCGGTTATCTTAAATCGTGAACTCATTTTCCTCAATACTTCACAGTAGTACTTTTCTTCTACTTCCTCTTTCGATGTTCATGGAGGATAACATTGTACCCAAGGTGTTCGACACCATCTAAAACAAGGACATATTCAAATAAATCCTTATATACTAGTGTTTTCTATATTTTCATAGATATTTATTTGAAATTTTCATGAAATTATGTGCGTTTACCATTTCTTATAGGTAAGCATTTAACAATAAACATGTGAAACAAATTGTCTTAAAAATTAGAATATTACCAGATAGCGCTTTCAGTAAACAAACAGAAGGTCGCTTTATGCATTACACCAAGGGATTCATGTATATTAGATCTTCACCGGATCAGCAGCGTTAAATTAATTTGCAAGTATCCTCATATAGTATAGATTCACGTAGTTCAAATGATAATCTCGGGAGGTATGGTGGGCTCACAACTAAGGAAAAAAATCTATATTTGAATTCTTTGACAATCGTTTTTTTTTTTTTTTTAGAGCAACAGTGGCATGATTAGTCGTATTGATGTACAAGCATCCACAGTTAGTACAGATTCAAGTTTGTTCAAACCATGGCCCCTGAGTGTACAATGCAGCTTCAATAGTTGATCAAAGTTTTACATGGCAATATATGGGGGAATCGTCTTCTCAAAGCCAACCGGGCCATGATTAATCGTATCAATATGCAAGAATCAGCAGGTAGCGCAGATTCCAATTTATTCAAATCATAGCCCCAAGGAGTTACATGAGGCGACGATAGGGGATCAAAGTTTTACCTGGTAATATATGATGATTTTAATCTCCAGCATTAATACTTGTTCTCATCCAAAATTAACATTTTTTACGGTTGGTAAAATGAAAACAAATTATTTGCGGTCAATCTTTTGAGCTTGCGTTAATATGTTTCTTGTTCACTGCTTAGATACAAATATCTCTCTGTTTGCCTAATCATGAAACAAGAAAAATTAGTGTAAGTACCAAATGTATGTACCAGAGAGGTTTTGGGGGTACTTGCAAAGTGCAAGGTGAAGGTAACGAACAGTGATCAATCTCATAACTCCTACAAGCAATACAAAATAGACAGTTGGGCAAACACGGACCCCTGGACACACCAGAGGTGGGACCAGGCGCCCAGGAGGAGCAAGCATCCCCTGCCGACCGGCCACACCCGCCGCGAGCCCCACATCCCGATCAGGCAAACGGAGCCATCCGCAGTCAAAATCAGTGTGCCAAGAACGGCTTAACAACCGGTATGAAACACGTCAGACAGCATTTGACCCAATGCGAGGTTGTATTGACGAACTAGATCGTCATAACGACCATAGAATTTGCGAAATGCTGACTTCAATCGAGACTGTTGAAATCACTGTACCATCAACTTGTTTGTCAGTAGCTTACCTCGATTTAAAAACTGACTATACCCAGAACAAGCTCTTGCATATCGAATCAGTTGAGATATATAAACACCATATGCAGGTGATAATGGAATATTGCTACATGAATGTGGGAAGTTGACGATGGAGAAGCTGAAATCGTCCCCGTTTGTCATACAGTTGAGTTGTCAGTTTGCCGTTAATGTCTACTTTCAATAAAATATCTAAGTATGAAGCAGAAGTGGACGACCGTGTGGTGTCCTTTATTTCGAGCTTACAGGGATATATCAAATCTACGTATGAATGAAAGCTATCATTGTTAATAGACAAAACGTCATCGATATATCTAAAAGTCGAATTGAAGGTCACAGCGAGAGATTTTTTCTTCTCACGTAGAAGTTTTTCAATAAATTCTGCTTCATATGAAAGTGCGAAACGAAATCTACCGAAACGAAACCTACCGAAACGAAACAGATTGCATAACCAACCTCTTTTAATTATAATATTTAAAAATGTTACCTTGGGCCTCTGTGAAAGTTACCACATATAAATAAAATTCGCCTCCCCTTTGATGTACGCTTTCAGCTTGACTGATACAATTTGGAAAAGGGGGTGGGTGAGTAAGCACAAAGTACATATCCGAAGTTGATTAAATACCATGTGCAATTAGTTTCGGATCCATAAATTTCAGAACGGAGGGTTACATTCTCACTGGTCAGAGGTCTGGGAAAACACACTAAACGAGGGGTGGGGTCGCCGGCGTTGGATCCGCCTTTGGGTATAAATACATGTTTAAGTATTTTTTGCTCTAAAGACAAATATATGTATACATGTGGATATTGTATATTTGTATGTAGTATATCAAACAGTGGATTCTGAGTATGTCCTCTCGTTTTCTTTGTAATTTCTGCTTCCCTTGTTCATAAGCCTTTTGATTTTACAAAATGCTGACCTCCTCCTGATATTATTGCAATAAAAAAATTCTGTTTTCCATCCCGTTTTCAATTCTCCGTCTTAGCAACACCCAAAATGTATAGAGTTATCTTTAGACTCACTACATATCAATTATAATTATTAATAATACATGTATATATATCTTACCGAATTGCATTCATATAATATGGTAAAGGACCCCATTGGAAATAAGCTATATGGCTTTCATGGGTTATCCTTGGCATAGGCATGTACATTAATTTATTCACTGTGCTCTTAAAGTCAAATAGCTGTTAAATTTACCTTTTTATCTTATGTATTTAACAACAACTTTTATTTTAACTATGTGTTCCTCTGTGATATTGTCTTGTATTTATATTGTATATGTGCCTATTCCTAAATAAATAAACTAAAATACTATTTGATTTTTTCTATTATTGAAAGTACTCGCACCTCAGCAGTTAGAGATAAAATAAAAGGTTAAGAGCTCTTCCTGCTTTCAACTTTCTCAGACACCAGCTTCTTCAAACAATGTATCTATGCCCAAAGGCGGATCCAACGTCGGCGACCCCACCCCTCGTATAGTGTGTTTCCCCAGATCTCTGAGACTGTAACCCTCGGTTCTGAAATGTATGGATCCGAAACTAATTGCACATGGTATCTAATCAACTTCGGATATGTACTTTGTGCTTACTCACCCTCCCCCCCCCCCCCCCCCCCCTCCCTTTCCAACTTTTAAAACTTTGTATCAATGAAGCCGAAAGCCTACATCAAAGGGGAGGCGAATTTTGTTTATATGTGGTAACTTTCACAGGGGCCTAAGATACCATTTTTAATTATTATGATTAAAAGAGTTCGGTTATACAATCTGTTTCGTTTCGGTGGGTTTCGTTTCGTTTCGGTAGATTTCATTTCGTTTCGCACTTTACAGGTACCCGAGGTTTTGGGTAGTGTAATAAACAGAGATTTTTTTTTTATTTGCGAGCATCAACAAAAGAACTTTTTTCAGGAAGAGAAAAGTGTTACGAAAAAAACATTCGTTCCTCTCAAAGCGCGCGGAAATTACAACGTGAAGGCTTGTGAAATTTAGTGGAGTTTTGATCAAATACGGAGATGAATGAACTAAGTCAAATGAATCATTCACTCTAACGCTGTCGGCAATACTTCATTCATTCATTCATTCTTTATTTCCTCTCATGGGAGATTGCATGAACAATACAGAAATTACATCATTAGAGTATTACACATATTCATATATACAAAGGAAAAGGATATGAGATTTGTACATAAGAAGAAAGTTGAG